>NW_006283139.1:379074-415862 GCF_000327345.1 Myotis davidii
CCCTTATGGATCTGAGGAGTTGTAATCTGTATGGTCCCACTCTGACCACTGGGTACACTGGCTCTTGGATCTCTAAGGAGGTGCTAATTTAGTCTCTTCCTAAGGCTACCCAGCAGGAGCTACAGAGAGATCTTCAGATTCCTCTTCCTTGTTTGGGGTTTGGAGGTGCCCAGATGAGGCCCAGCTGTGAAACAATGCAAGCTGCTGTCGGGCCTTGGGCCTTCTTTTGGATGTTCTGGGTCTCTCTGACCCAGCTGCAGTTTGTTAGGTAATTTCAGATCTCAAAGGGCCAGCCCTTTCATATTCAAAAGCCTCTGCTAGCAGCTTAGGTTGGGTGGGATCTCAGGGAATCAACTGGGCAGAGAAAACAGCTATGGCTGATCCTCAGCCCTGCCCTAAGAGGCCCCGGGTCTCAGTGTCCCATCTCAGTGTCCTACAGTAATCTCTGCCATCCCATCTGAGAGAAAGCCGCCCTTGAGTTCCAACCGATGTCAGACAGTCCAATTTCTCCCCATATGAGTCTTGGTCCCCAGAGACTTGCCTGAAACTGGAGTTCAGAGCCATTGGGAGCTTGTGACTCCCTGCAGACTGAAAAAGACACCGGCATCCTCCGTTGCCAGCCCCTCCCATGTGCGTGCCTCTGTACCTCTGCACTTTACTTCCACATCTCCTCTGAGTCTCAGTGTGCTTTTCTCTTTCCTTCTAGTTGTAGAATTTCCACTCAGCCAGCCTTCCTGTGGTTCTGTATGATGTCTGTTTTGTCTTTTAGTTGTAGTTTTGTAGTGGTTGTGGGAGGCAGAAATTTCAGGTGTTTACCTATGCCACCATCTTGGTTTCTCTCTTCATTCCTTCTTCCTCAACTTCCCCTGTCTGCAACCTAAGGGTGGGGTCCTCTGGTACCTACCATTTCACTCAGTGCTCGAGTAAATCAGCATATAAACTCTTCCTATGGTCTGTCCTTCCTCTTCTTCTAGCTCTCACATCTAAATCTAAGAGAGAAACTTGCAAAGAGAGAGAATGGATTGCTTAAGGAAGTCAAACACGCTTCATGAAGCACATGGGGAGAGATACAGGAACGGGAGACCTGTTCTGTATTTCCTTCACTCATCTCCTTAAATGCAGGCTCCTAGTCACAGGTGGGGTGTTTCTATGATTCATCAGTTACTGTCCATGTCCTCTTCTGATCAAAGCCAGGAAACATTCTTTCAGAAAGCTGAAATGTGAACTAGATTTTATTCTTTGACAAGGCTTATGTAATATTTACAATGTTATTCAGGGACCTCTGGGGCTATCTGTCCCCAAATTCAACATTATAGCCAGTCTTTTTACCATTACTGCTCAGCACTTTAGATCAAAAAGCTCATTTTTGATCTTTATAGGAGGCTACATATGTGTGTATTAGCTCCTTAGCTCACTGTGTGTTTGGAAGGGGAGAGAGAGATGAAGAGAAGGAGGAGGAGGAGAGAGGAGGGGGTTTAGCTATGCCTTTTGGAGCAGGGAGAGAAACCTTCAGGACTAGTTATGGAGCTGACATGGAAGTGGCTAGCACTATGGACTAGCCAGCATAATGGAATGAATATCTTTGCAGGCAGTTTTATAACCAAGCTTATATACATGAAGGATTATTTGGAAGAGATTCAACAGAGAATGTTTAAATATTGGACTCTGTCTCCCATCCCATTCTTCCTGCCCCTGAAGAACAAGAATAGACAATAAGGTAGAAGCCCATGCCTGTAAATTAGCAGCTGAGATGGTTCCCTGCCTGAGTGATTTTAAAAGGAGATTGCACTTGAGGGAGACAGAGTCAAGACATTAATGCCAAATGTGTCATTTTGACCATTTACTGAAATGCAACTCTCTGGAACTATAGGCTATCAATTAGTGTGGGATTTGCTGGGATCATTAGCCTAAGAGAGGGACATTTTTATTGGGAGCAAGGGAGCAGCTATTCTTGGCTTCGTATGGCGTCTGTGGGAGAGTACTTATTGGTCAAAAATCTCTGAAGTCATTGACTTCCGAAAATGTCAATTATATGCAGTGGTATGTTTTGCAAAGTCTTGGAACCAGGCAACTGTCATAGTTTTCTTTGCTCGGTGGTTTTGAATATAATATGCTGATGAAAGTAGCCAGATGCTTCTCTAGGGCAATGATCAAAACGATAGGTTTGGGGTGGAAGGAAGAAATTTGCGAAGCTACAGAAAAAAATTAAACCTCGGGGTGTCAGCTATGGATACGGTTGGGTTTGAAGTGTGTTTGAGGATGCAAAGGCTACGGCAAGTTAGGTTGTGAAAACACAAGCCTGGTGCTTTAGAGGCAAAAAGAGATTTAATTGCAGTGGCCCCAGACGTGTGTCTACTCATTTGAGTGCCTGGTGCTAGACTGTTCTCAGCTTGGTACAGTGAAAGGCGCTCAGCCCTGGGAGTCAGCAAGGCTGAGGTCTGCAGGAGGATCCCTCCCTCCCTGTGCCAAAGCTTCCCAATGAATAACATCAAGATAATGATGCCTGCCCCTCTGCCACTCCGGGGTGTTTTAAAGCAATGCAAGTTAAGAGAAGGAAAGATAATGGATTGAATTTGAAGTTTGTACATGGGTGTGTAACTCGGAGCCAATTCAGAGCATTAGAAATGTTATAGCAAATGGTGCCAACAGAACCCACAAAGATCAGGAGTCCAAGAACCAGGAACACCCTGCCAAGTACAAATGGTTTCCTTTTCCGATGTTCAGTTGCTATAAGCTCGGGCAGTGCTGAGGCTGTGTCTCTGTAATTTATCTGTCCCTGCCGTATGGCTCCAGAAGTGCTTTTGCAGAAGTACTGATCCATGGCTAGTGTAGTTTTGGACACAAGGGCCAGGCCTAGGAGTCATCAGCAAACTATTTTCATGTGGAAAAGGAGAGTGTCTCAAAGCCCACTCACCTTCAATACTTCTCCTGGAAATTGCCTACAAGTGGAAGTAGATGTCCCAAACTGTTTTTTTAATCTAATCCATGAATTTAGGTGGCTTGGGGCAGTTGTAGACAGCATAAACAACATCACATATCTATTCTAAAAACAAAGTGTAGTTCTACTAGGTGTTGCCACTTCATATCAAGGTGCCATTATGAGATAGGATTGAATGCACAAGAGGTTTGGGGAGACACACCTGTAAATAATAGCAGGTGAAGTTTGGGAGAGGCTCAGACCATGAAATGAGTCTGACTTCTATGGATGAATAAAGAGAAGAAAGGGAGATTACAAAGGAAAAGGTGTGACTTTCAGTGCGGTTCTGGGAAAGTCTCAGACGGGCTTATGTGGAGTGCCTGAGCAAAGTCCATTTGTGGAGTCTGCGCCGGGCAGAAATGACCTGGCTCTACTCCCTCCACCATGCCCAGTGGCTAATGTGTAAAGGCCATGGTGTCTTCAAAGGAGTGGCAGCTGGAGGTTGTCCTTCAACATTGCTGCTTACAGCAGGTTTTCCTCAAGAGAGATCTGAGTAGGGCACTTCCATAGCCACCCCAGATATTACTGCCACCTCTCATCCTGTACCCCTGGCCCTTATGTGGTCACATCCACACACCTCTAGTGCCCTTGCTATGTGCCCAGGCTACCTACCACTACTTCAGTTACCCAATCAACCTAGGATTCACCAAATATTCTAGGCACCGATCATTGGATTTTTGCGAGATACCAGGCACTATGCTAACTAACCATGGGTATCAGTACATTTCATCCTTATGACAGTCCTCTGGTGGAACTATGGAGAAAATCTTCATTTTGCAGATGAAACTCAGAGGCTAAATAATGCCTTCAATGCCACATAGCTATAAGTGGTAGTACTTTCACTCAAACCTGGTCAGCCTGGTCACTTGACTTCTTGTAGCATTTCCACCCATCAGTGCACAGCGCCTGAGCACCTCTAGTAGCTGAGCCCAAGGCGAGGTGCTGGGGATTTTGTGATTCACAAATGGACCATTGCTTTCAAGAACCTCATTCAGGAGGAAGAACTGAGATCTAAATAAAAACAAATTATGACACAGCCTAGAAGATTGAGATAAACTAGAACTCACTCTTGAATGATAACAGATTACTGATTTGAACCAAAGAAGGAGAGAAATCTGCATAGACCAATGAGCATTTGTCAACTCTCAATCTTACCAGAGAGCACCTGTGGTCCTTTTACTTTTTCAGATCTCCATTCAGTGCCCTAGTCATGCTCTGCTGTTTTTAGATGAGATGAAAAGCCTATGTTTCTTAAAATAGCCATTTAAAACCATTATGTTACTTGGAGATCAGTTACAAGGTGTAATTCAAGTAATTACTACAAATAAAGTCCTGGCATATCTGAAGGTTTTACTATTTCTGTAAATTGGAACACATTCAAGGTGATTCCATTATAGATCAGGCTGTCATATATTCCAACTATTTTCATGAGTGGGAGAGAGGTTGAGTTACAACTAGTGGTCTAGCAGTTGCAGTGGGAGTGTCTCCCATTCCTACTTGAATAACATCTGCCATGTATATATCAATGGAATGAAATGTGTGAAAAATCACTGTAGTTAAAGAGTTAAAAGTCACCTTTACACAGAGCATGCATGTAAGAATAGAAAAATATTAACAGGAAAGGGAATACAGTCAACCCATGATAGCAGTTGTCCCTTCATGAATGAGGGAGAGGGGACTGGGACCTAGAATAGAGAAAGAGAGGACTTTAAACAAGTATATTAGCAAACAAGTATATTAGCAAATTATGATTTGGGACCCAAGTTTGTTATGTTATTTCTTATATTATATTCTTCAGTTTTCCAAAATAAAATTTATTTAAAATATTAATGGAAAAAAAGAAAAAAGAATGCATGAAACCACATAAGTAGGGGATGGAAATGAGGTCCCCAAGACTGGGGCCAGTTGTGGGGAAATGGGCCAGTTCTCCTTGTGACTGAAAGATAATAATGATGACTTTATCCATGAAAGAAAATTTCGTAGAGCTACTAAAAAAAAAAAGAGTATATTAAAAATTGCTGAAATCTGAACAAGGTATTAATTCAGTTTATTATATTGTACCAAAGACAATTTCCTGGTTTTGACAATGTACTGTGGTCATGTCAGATGTTCTCACAGAGGGAGCAGGTGAAGGGTACACAGGAACTCACTGTACTGTTTTTTGTAACTTCTTGTTGGTTTAATATTATTTCATAAGAAAACAGTTTAAAATGGTAATGATGCGATAGAACACTGTTTTCAAGATATTCCCACTCTCACAGAGGGTATTGTCATCACCACACCTTTGCTAAAGGCCATGGTTCTGTAATAATGAGAAACTAGACACGGCTAGGGTCTTTCAGGACAGCCTGCCAATCATCGTCTCTAATTCTAAGGCACATATACTAGTAGTATGTGCATTCTCTCACTTGTTCTTGTACTTAAATCTTTATGAGTAGTCCTTCCAACAGATACCTTGGGCAGCTCATTAAAAAGAAAGTTCTTGTGCATTTAATTTGATTTTCTGAATTACTGATATGTCTGCTATTTGTTGTTTGTGGAAGAGAAGAAGGCTCGGCATTTGCTATTAGCTAGAGCAATTTGTAGGAAAAAGAATACACAGATTGCTCCTGATGGCTTCATGCTGCCAGCTTTATGTGAAAAGCCAGGGTTGTCCCTGCATATTGATGGCACTGGAGGTCTCTCATAATCAGGGCTTTAGAGAGTGGGAGGGACAAGTCTGGCCCCCACCTGTTTCAAGATTCCTTTCATGGTTCCCTCTAGATTAACCCCAGTTAAAATGTAAATGGTACCTAGGGAATACTAATCGATTCATTAATACATATTTATTATATGCTAGCCAAGAGTAAAGTCTGGAAGCAATCTAACTCCCTCCTGGGATGGGCAATGTTAAGATCTTATCGTGATCACTGCCTTATCATGAATTAATTCTTTGAATCCATTTCAAGTAACAGCAACTATTAGCAGCGCAAGATACCCAGGAGAATAAAGATGAGAGTTGAGATCAGAACTCTTGTGGATACATGTTTTGGTGGGAATAGAGATAAGATTGGCATAATGTTGCCCTAGCCAGTTTGGCTCAGTAGACAGAGTGTCGGCCTGCAGACTGAAGGGTCCTGGGTTTGATTTACGTCAAGGGCACATGCCCGGGTTGCAGGCTTGATCCTCACTAGGGGGCTTGCAGGAGGCAGCCAAGCAGTGATTATCTCTCATCAATGATGTTTCTATCTATTTATCTCTCTCTCTCCCTTCCTCTCTGAAATCAATAAAAAATATATTTTTAAAAAAAGATTGGCAGAATGTTGATAATTATTGGGACTTAGTGATGAGTGCATGGGGATCCATTTTTATGACATCACGTACTGTTATATCTTATGTTTTGTTTGTGTGTGTTTGACATTTTCTACAGGAAAAAATAGTTAAAGAAAAAAAAGATAATCCTGTATCGCTCTATACAATGGTGGACAAAAGTAGGTTTACAGTTGTAATACCAATAAATAATATAATAATTAGCACATAATACAAGAATAAGCTTTGTGTTTCATACACTTACAACTGTAAACCTACATTTGCCCACCCTGTATTGTCAATGGCTATTAGATGTTATAGTAATTTTTTAAAAAAATGTAAAATATGACTCTCATACAGATAGAGAAATGAAAACATGCTAGTATGGCTTGAATTGTGTCCCCTCAAAAGATATGTTGAGCTCAGCTGCTATTGCTCGGTGGTTGAGCATTATCCCATGTAGCAAGAGGTCACCAGTTCAATTCCTGGTCAGGGCATATGCCGGGGTTGTGGGGTTGTGGGTCTGATGCCCAGTAGGGAGTGTGCAGGAAGCAGCTGATTGATGTTGATGTTTCTCTCTCATCGATGTTTCTATCTCTCTCTCTCCCTCTCCCTTCCTCCCTCTCTCAAGTCACTAAAACATTTTTTAAAAATGTGTTGAAAATCCTAAGTTTCAGTAGCTATGAATGTGACCTTGCTTGGAAATAGGGTCTTTGCAGATATAAACAAGTTAAGATGAGATCATTAGGGTGATCCTTAATCCAATATAAGAAGAGGAAATTTTTGACACGGACACAAGGAAGAATGCCATGTGAAGACAGATACACAGACACAGAGGAAGGTGACAATGTGAATATGGAGGCAGAGATTGGAGTGATGCTGCCACAGCCAAGGAATTCCTGGGGCTACCAACGTGGGATTAGGGAAGAAAGGTTCCTCCCTGGAGGTTTCTAAGGGAATGTGGTCCTGCTGACATTTTGATTTAGGACCTCTAGCCTCTTGAGCAGTGGTTCTCAACCTTGGCTGCACATTAGATTCACCTGGGAATCTTTTTAAAATCCTGATTTCTGGGCCTCATCCTCCGGAAATTCTGTTTCTTTGTTATGGGGTGGGGCCACATTTAAAATCCTGATTTCTGGGCCTCATCCTCCCGAAATTCTGTTTCTTTGTTATGTTGTGGCCCCACCCCAGTAACAAAGAAACAGAATTTCCCAAGGGGGGGGCCCAGAAATCAGGATTTTAAAAAGGTTCCCAGATGATTCTAATGTGCAGCCAAGGTTGAGAAACACTGCTCTAGAACTAGGAGAGAATAAATCTCTGCTTTAACAAGCCACTCATGTGGTATTCTGTTACAGCAGCTCTAGGAAACTCATACACATGTTAAAGATATCATTTAACTCATTAAAGAGGAACTGGTGAGGTGTTACAACCAATTTAAAGAAGTCCCAAAAAACCCACAAATTTATATGGAGTAAAAAAATGTTGAATTGAATGTGCAAATGGAGGAAAATTAGCTTCTTCCACAGAGGGTCAGGGAAGTCAACTTTAATCTCTACTGGAAGAACATAGTTTGCATGTGCATAAACGAAAATTGTTTTGCATTGCTATCATTTCATCTACAATTTACAGAGTTGAAATACCTTGCGGGATGTCCCCTAGATTATGAGTTGCTTTTGAATGAACCACATAACTTTTCTTTTTTTGTTTTTTAGTCAGCAAAAACTTTTCTTATAAGCCCAATTTAAAAAAAAAACTTTAATACAACTGCTCATTTTAAAAAAAAGAAGAATATGAAATAAAAGTAATAGAAAATCATATGTAAGAAACACTTTACTTACTGAATATGCAATATTTCAGAAAGTTAATTAACTGCTCTGTGCCTCCCTTTCCTCATTTGTAAGATGGAAGTAATTCTAATAATGCTCCCTCTTAGGTCTGCAGCAAAGGCTAAATGAGATAATGCTTGCAAAATACTTGACAACAACAGACTCAAAGTATCCAATAAATAATTTCCATTATTGCTATCATCAGAGAGTGTTAAGAGAATTACCTGAACAACTCCATAAGAGCTTTGTACATTATCAACATTATGCAACTACAGCTTAACTCCACAATCATATTACTAACTCTAATATCATACTTGTTTAGAAATGAAAGTAAGGGGAGGGCTTACAGACTAGAGTACGTTCATGTCTGTGAAAGCCTGGTCAGGAAGGAGTCCTGGCGAGAAGCGAAAAAATGAGTGAGTGTAGGGACAGGGAGGGAGTAGGCATGGGAGAAAGATTTGGACCAAGGTCAATTGATGGCTGCTCTGCAATCGTGCCAAGTGCTGACCCTTCTCCAAATCCTTTGCTTGGCATAATGACTGCCATGATAGATGTGAAACCCACTAATGACCAGCTTTTAAACCTCTCCAAGGGTTTTCCAGAGAGAGTCCTTTAATCAACTCCAACTCCATCCATTTCACCTCGAGACCTCTCTTCCTACCGTGGACAGAGAAAAGAGGGGGTATTATTCAGATTCACAGGACAAATGAAATCAAAGCAGAGGTGTGATTGGTTGCCTGCACATCCCATTTAGGAGGCTACCCTGGTCTCTGCTTTATCTCCCTCAAAAGAGCACTTTGGACAAAAAACAAACAAAAAAACAACAACAACCAACCAACCAACCAAACAAACAAACAAAAAAATCGCCACCAGTTTGCTTTCCAGTTGCGCTTCAGAGCCATGTTTGTGTCATTTGCTCTGGGCCTGAAATCGTTCCTCAGATTTCTTCCCTGAAGGAGTTTACAGACATTGTACAGAGAAATTAATTAAGTAGATTTTCCATTTGCACAGTTTTAATGAATAAATGATGTTCTTATTTGTTTATCTGCCTTCTAATTATAACGCAATTCAAAACATCTTGGCTTTCCGCACCCGGCAGTGTTATTGTTATGGCAGTGTTATTGCGCTCTCACGGTGCAGGTAATGTGTGTGTGTTTTTTTAGATAGATGCCAGGTGCAGTATTCCATATTTATGAAAGTGTGATGTGCACATTTTTCTCTTTTCACGTACAGCTTATCTGTACAGGAGCAGGAAGTTAAATATAATGCTCTGCCTTACAGAGCCTGCAAAGTTTCACAGGCAGCCCGAGGATTTGTGGTCTGGTGGGCGATCAGGCCTGGCGGATGCAATTTAAGGCCAACAGAGAGAGGCCTAAGCCAGGGGCCCGGGAAAGGAGGACCAAACCTCCTTACTCCAAGAAGCCGCCATGCCATGGCCTGAGAGATGGAGTTCTGACAAAGAGCCAGGTGTCAGACGCTCAAACGCCAGCAGCTCAGAAGCACCAGGAGAGCAGCATACAACAACAGAAGGAGGGTTTGGGATGGGAGACGAAGTCTCTGTTTCTGAGGTGGGCAGTCCGGTTCACAGGTGTGTGGTGTAGCCAGAGTCGGGAGGTCTGCAGAAGAACTCTGCTTTGGCCGAGATGTGGGCAGAAGTGCCAGGTCTCTCATTTCTCTCCTCTTAGGGTACAGGGCAGCTTTGAGATGCCCTTTTGCCCTTGGCCAAGGGAGAGTCGTGGTCTGCACATGAGTCCTGACCTTAGATGGCATTTGAGTACCCTCTACTTTAACAACTGATCATGGGCCTCCCAGGGTGTGTCATCCCTGGGACCAGGTGCTGGGAACACACCCCTGCCCCCCAGGAATTTACAGTCTTGGCTCCAGAATTGCTTTGGGAAACCTCTGTCCTTAATCACGTGATGGCCTGGAAAGGGTATAGTCCTGGCCTGCCTTAAGGTGAGATGCTGGGGACGTTATAACTCACGGAGAATGGAGATCACTCTTTTTCTCCTTGTGCACGCCCTCTAACTCCAGGGATGAGGGTGGCACCATAAAGGACACTCATCGTCCATTTCACTGTTTAAGCTTTGTAACCCATGCTAATAGGTAGTGTGGTCTAAAGGAAAGAGGATTTGAGCTTGAGCAATCTAGATTATGAACCCCAAATCTTCCTTTTCCTACTTGTGGGGTCCTGGGTCCCCATAAGAGGCTTGACCTCTATGGCCTGTGTATCCTACTGTGTACCTGGAGGGATATTCCTTGGTTTTTCCTATGGAAGTTGTAATGTTTAGATAACACTGCAGTTAAGTTGCTTGGGCAGTGATTATAGCTTAGTAGCCCTGGGGAGGAGGAAAGCATACTGGGTGGTCATGGAGGATCTGGGGGACTTTGCCAAAACCTGGGTCTGTAACTTGTTCAAAATACTTAACCTCCAGCCCTCAGCACCCTCACTTCTAAAATGAGGGTTTAGCCAAGCTGGTGTGGCTCCGTGGTTGAGTGTTGACCTGTGAACCAGGAGATTAGGGTTCGATTTGTGGTCAGGGCACATGCTCAGGTTGCAGGTTCGATCCCCAGTGTGGGGCATGCAGGAGGCAGCTGGTCAATTCTCTCATCATTGATGTTTCTATCTCTCCTTCTCCTTTTCTCTCTGAAATTATATATATATATATATATATATATCCTCTAAAATGAGGGTTTGGGCTAGTGGGCCCTTTAGCAGCAAAGTGCTGAATTCATTAATTTCCATGGTCATTCATTACCAAAGCTAACTGTTGGCTTTTTCCTCTGAAAAGTCAATATCCATTGGTTTGAAATCTCCCTTCTTCTTAGTCTCCAAATCTGAGTTCCAGTGCAGTTTTCCCCCAGCATCATAATCATTTATCCTCACAATCAAAGTTCTTTTGTGCTGGCTTCTGATCATGTTCTAATTCTCAAAGATTTTCTTACTGTGGACATTCCTATCCTTTCTATTATGTCCAGTTCTTTTCTTTGATAACTTTTTTTTTTCTGCACTCCGGGGGGCCTGCAAAAGACAGGGCCAGTGATTTTTATACCCCTATTGTGTTTACCTTCACTTCATTGACTAAACTGTACGTTGACCTCACTAATACCATGTTTATTAGTGAGACCACTAGTTAAGTGGTAATAACGTCTAGTATAATTGGCTTTATTGCTTCTGCTCAACCTCTCCACTGGACAGAAGATCAGTCAAACATACAGGTACATGCTAATTACATTGAAATGGTGGCACGCCACTTCTGCTTCGTTGTTACTTCTTTCATGTTTATGTTTACGGTGTTTATGTTCCTTTTACTTAAGTAGCCCTTCCTTTCTGGAAGGCCCTCCATGATGTACTCCAAGCAGAACAAAGACGGAATACATACTCTGTGCAGGCACAGTGTGCTCACTGCTGGAGTTCCAGGGAAGTAAAAGGTATGTCCCTTTTCCTTGAGAAGTTTATAGGTTACTGGGGAGACCAAGAGGCACATAGGGATCGTCCTACTCTATTTGGGCTGCGATAACAGAGTACCATAGGCTGGGTCTCATAGACAACAGAAATCTATTTCTCACAGTTCTGCAGGCAGGCAAATTTAAGATCAGCTCCCCAGCAGATTCCACGTCTGCCGAGGCCTGTTTCCTGGCTCGTGGACAGCAGTCTTTTCGTTGTGTCCTCCCGTGGTGAGAGCAGGGGCCAGGGAGCTCCCTGGCTTATTCATATAAGCACTGATCCCCTCATGACTGCCTCCTCCATCCTTGCGAGCTCAGCACCTTCCAAAATGCCCAGCCTCCAATTACCATCACATTAGAGCTCTCATTCCAAAATAGAGTTATAGGGAGAAACAAGCATGCAGTTTATAGCAGGGAGTTATATGTATATAATGTGATCCATGCTCTGATAACAGTGAATATAGGGGTTTTGAGGTACTTACCCTAACCCGGGAGGGTTGTAAACAAGGCTTCTCTCACTGCACGCTGCGTGTGATGGAGAGAGAGGAGTTTTGTGCCGAGAGCCAGGCTGCTATGGGGAAATTACAGACAACTGAATTTGACTTTGTATAAGGATGAACTTTAAAACTGTCAGAGTTGCTCAAATATAGAAGAAGCAGTTTCGGAAAGTGGTGAGTTCCCTGTCAAAGGAAATAATAAAATATGTGACGAGAACATTTGAAGAAGATGTATGAACTAAAAGTGAATTAGCAAGGTGATCATTAAAACCTTGAATTCCTGAGAGACGACATTCACTGTGCTGGCAGGTGATGGGAAAGTCCCATGGAGCAATGCGGCCTTGAGGTCCCATTAACTAAGATGCTAGTAAAGCAAAGCGCAGTGGAGAGGAGCTCTCAGGCAACGGGACAGAATGATTCTATCCTGTTAGGAGCTTCGACTCTGCCTGACAACTGGGAGCCAGGATCCTGCATATAGTAAACTGTGGGATGCATTTTGGAACGCTCCGACCTTTCTACATTCTCTGGCCATTCCGATAAGCAGGGCACTTCTACTGGAGCTCTGTTTGCTTGCTGACACTTGAACATTCCAGTGCTATATTTTGAGACAAGGATTGTGAAAATAGCACCTGGCCTCCGGTGTCTCAAAATGTTTTGCTGGGACTCATGCTCCACTTCGACATGGCTTGGTGAGGAGATAGAATTACTTGTTAGAGCCCGGCCAGCATTGCTCAGTGGTTGAGCATTTACCTATGAAGCAGGAGGTCATAGTTGGATTCCCAGTCAAGGCACATTCCTGGGTTTCGGCCTCGATCCCCTGTAGGGGCGTGCAGGAGGCAGCCTATCAATGATTCTCTCTTCTCATTGAT
Organism: Myotis davidii; assembly: GCF_000327345.1. Lineage (NCBI taxonomy): Eukaryota > Metazoa > Chordata > Mammalia > Chiroptera > Vespertilionidae > Myotis > Myotis davidii. The sequence continues at coordinate 391,979 of NW_006283139.1, forward strand.
GTTTCTATCTCTCTCCCTCTCTCTCTTCTTCTCTGAAATCAATAAAATATATATATTTTAAAAGAATTAGTTGTTAGAGCTACAGGCCCCTTCTGCTGCCATATGGGCAGCTTCAAACCTAGCTTTGTGTCTGCCTGATAAAGGAGAGAATTCCATGTGGAAGAATTTCACATGGATTCCATCTCGCCTCCCGGAGGAGCGCCAGACCTCCAGTCCTTGAACTCTATTAAGTGCATTCATATCTCACACTGCAGAAGAGGGACTCAGCAATTGATTCACCCCAGTGTCATCGGCGTGGGAGTCCTCAGTGTGGGAAAATAAGCATTTAATGACTGACACCAAAGGCTCTAGAGTCCTGTTGCTTGGGGACAATTGCTGATGTTGGACCAGCTATATAGCATCTCTGTGCCTCAGTTTCCTCATATACTAAGTGGTGATGGTTGTTATAGCACTCAGCTCATCAAATTGTTATGAAGATTAAATGTTCCAGCATGTAAATCAAGCATGTAGAATGGTGCCTGGCATGCCTATGTTATCAGTACTGGGTTTATCTCCTCCGACCTAGTCACTGTGAGCTCCCAGAGGACAGGGACCCTGTGCTTTGTGTGGGCCTCTCGGTACCCATCCCACATAGTTCTGTCATGTATTATGCCTGAGGTTTAGGAGCACATGCTCTGGAGTTGGATGGCTTGAGTTCATATTCCATTTCCATCTCTGGACCATCAGCACGGTGCTTAACTTCTTTTTTAAAAAAAAAATATATATATATTTTTTTATTGATTTCAGAGAGGAAGCCAGAGGGAGAGAGAGATAGAAACATCAATGATGAGAGAGAATCATTGATCGGCTGCCTCCTCCATGCCCCGCACTGGGGATCCAGCCCGCAACCCGGACATGTGCTCTTGACTGGAATTGAACTTGGGACCCTTCCATCCTCAGGCTGACTCTCTATCCACTGAGCCAAACCGGTCACGGCAGCTTCTTAATCCTTGGTTTTCTCATTTGTTATATAAGGAGGATAAATGGGATAAATTAATTATGTGCAAAGCATTTAATTAAGCACAGAGCCTGGCACTAAACTTGGTAGCTAATATTCTCTTTAGAGATCAATAAATGCATGTGTATTATGTATTCAAAATGCAGATAGAAAAGACCAAAGTGTGTCTGCTTCCTTGGTGTGTCCCTCCCCCCTCCATCCCTTCCTCCCTCCCTGCCTCCCTGCCAAGATGGCCAGTCAGTTCCCTGCACCTCAGTTTTCATGTCACGTATCTGGGGATAATGCGACCAAATGCTTACTTCCCAGGAGGATCAGGAAAATGGATGTTCATGTTTATCAAGTTGCTCTGAGCGACCTGAGGAAAACTGCAAGTGAAAAGTATTGTTCTCACCATGATTATTAATTGATCCCCCCGCCACTCATCGGTGGGAATATGACGGATCCACAGGCTCCGGAGGAAGATTTATCACTTGCTTCCCCAAACCCATGGATGTGCCTTTCATTAAATGCAATTATCTCTCGGCGAATGCACACATCCCGAGTCCACCGCCTCCTACTCAATGAAATCATTAAACCTCTTTGCGGCGAGGAGCCGTCAAAAGCCCCTGATGAAAAATGGCCTCAGATGGGTGTTTGGGTTTAATTATACAATATCTGCTCTTGGAGAGTTTCAAGGATGCTGTGCTGTTGTCTCTGCTGCCTCAGTTTATTTATGCAGTTGCAGGTCACTGGAACACCCTGCGTATCTGAGATACTGCCCGGCATGGCCACAATGGCCGTAGAGCCATGAGGTGCCACGGGCTAGTCCCTCAGGCACCCCATCCAGGGGAACTACAGTTAACGATGCCCCCTTCTCCAGCGGCCCAATCTTGGTTCTGTGTGCCAGTGCCCAAAGGATGGATGTGGAAGCTCTCTGTGTATTGTGACTTATGTGCCAGCGTCCTTCCTCAAGGAATGGTCCCTTCCTCAGAGCTTTACTCCGCCTCTATTCACAAGTCAAGTAAACAATAACAGAGGGCACTGAAATGTCTTTTTGAGTGATTTTGGGTAGAGGACAGATTTCATACCAGAAAAGATAGATTCTTTTATCCCTCTTTCAAGAAGAAGCAGGCAAGAAAAATGAGAAGTAGAAACATCTGAGCTGAGGCATCCCTTGGTGTGATTTGAAATTGCCTGGGGGAGGGGTCCCATAATTGCAGTGAAATGTTCTGTTTTGCCAAATATTTGAGTGGGGGTGGAAAATCAGTTCCAAAGACCCAGGAACTTACTTGTCAAAACATTACTTCACATTTTGCTTGCCAGAGAGAATTTGGATTTTAAAATGTATTGGCAGGGTACTTAAGCAGTCACATCTCTCTCGTTTAATTTAGCTGTCATTAACAATCCTATGAAGGAGTTAGAGCAAGGGGTCCCGCCCCTAATTGAAAGATGAGAAGACTGAGGCCAAAAGGCTTTTTGCTTCCTGTGTTCTCTCCATTTGATGCTGCCCCTGCTGTAGTTTCCTGTCATTTTTGCATCGTGCATTTTTTAGCTCTAACTCAAGTGTTTCATACTTGTCAAACTGTTAGAAATCTTGATGTACATAGACAAAATGGAAGCAGTAGTTATATTAACCAGCGGGTGATGGATCTATCCACCAAGCAAATAACAAAACATTTGATTGAGAGCTTAGCACCATGAAATTGTAGGAGGCCAACAATTTCTAACAGAGTTCCCGGGATGGCATCGTGAATGTCTCTTAGATGCACCTGGTAAAGGTGCAGCCTCTTCCTTAACAATCCCAGAAGGGAGTTTGGTAAGATACCAAACACATCCTATGAAACAAACTTTATGTAAGTTGCTAATGATTAACTTAAGTACGAATGCAAGAAAACAATACCTGAAGAATAACGGTTTCACTATAGTATATACTTGGGGAGCTGTTCACGAATCACTCCTACCTATATCATCACTAGCACACCTGCAGAGCAGCACTGGGTCTTGTTCCTGTCTGGGACCTGAGCAGTCTCCTCTTTTTATCTGACTCCCATTGTTATTTCTAACTCAGGTCACTTTTTAGCAATCCAGGAATGCTTGTGTCTCTACCTGCAGTTGATCAGTAGTCTGGAGATATTTTGCCTTAACCACACAGTCTTCGTGAACTGCATTACTATTGCCATTTATTTGTTTCTCATTCATTCTTTCACTCATCCCTAAAACATGTAGAGAATACTTACTCTGTATCAGGTTTGTTATGCTTGGCACTGTGAAGGTTTTGAGATGAACAATTCTTTGTTGTGGGAGACGGTGGCAGCAAAAGACATTTTCTGAGTTGAGTATTTCCTGGAAGATCCACCTAGTCTACCCTCAAAGCACTTTCTCTTTACAGTCATTCATCCAACAAATATTCTTAATATTCCACTGGTTCTCAAGCATGTCATTGTAGTTGATTCCTTTTCTCAGTTGGATTAGTGTTATCTGTAACCTCCATCACTAGCCACTATGTGGGAGATTCAAAGTTATTTATTTATAGTGCCATGCTGCCTCCCAAAGTATTTTTTATTTAACAATATGGAATGCTCTACAGGTCTAGGAATTTGAGATCCAACTAAACAGGGACTGCATTAGTGCCTACTCTTTGTGAGGTGCATGAAGGAAAATTATGGGATGTGTTCTTCATTGGTCCATGAGCCATTTTGGAAGTTGGGACCTATTGTTTCAGAAGTGCTTTTCCCACCAGATTAAGGTCTACAGGAGTGTACTGTTCTTGGTGGTGCCACAAAGACTCATCACTGTTAAAGTGTACATGAATGTAATGAAATGGTTTCTGACTGGCCACATTGGCTCAGTGGTTGAGCGTTGAACCATGAACCAGGAGATCACGATTCGATTCCCAGTCAGGGCACATGCTTGGGATGCAGGCTCAATCCCCAATGGGGGGTCTGCAGGAGGCAGCCGATCAGTGTTTCTCCTCATTGATGTTTCTATCTCTCTCTCCCTCTCCCTTCCTCTCTCTGAAAATCAATAAAACCAGTTAAAGAAAGGGTTTCTTTTTCCCTTCAAAATTCTTCATTGGCAGCTCATGCACCCTTAAATTGGTCTTAGTTACTGTGGTGGATTAAAGATTTCTGCAATTTATTTACCACTTTTCCCATTGAAAAGTGGAGTCTGTTCCCCCTCTCACTGAATCTCTTGGTTTGGAGAGAGATAGAATGGGACAGACAGAAGCTGTGTGACTTACAAGGTCAGGCCTTAAGGGCTCTGCAGCTGCTACACTCACACTTCGGGATACGTCCTCTCAGAATCCAGATTCCATGCAGTGAAAACCTCCAACCACACAAAGGAATGCTGAGGCTCTCTGACTGACAGCCCTCGCTGATCCTCAAACAGCAGTGAGCCCCACCTAGCAGCTTGTGAGTGAGGCCTTGTCAGAACTTCCGGTTGTTCCGGAACTCCAGCCAATACAATGCGGGCATTCCTTGCTGAGCTCTGTCTGCTCAAATTGAAGAATTATGAACAAATTAATAATGATTTTTGTTGTAAGCCACAAAGTTGTGAGGTGGGCTGGTACTCAGGAATAGATTCTATAGATAACCAAGACAGTTGTTCCTAAACATTTATTTTCTCTGGACTCTCTACTTTCTTCTTCTTGTTAGGAAGTCAAATGCCTATTGGCCCAGTTAACTGTTCCAGGTATGTGAGGGGTGTTAAATTTAGCTCCCCAGCCCTAGCTGGTTTGGCTGAGTGGATAGAACATCGGCCCTCAGACTGAAGGGTCCTGGGTTCGATTCTGGTCAAGGGCACGTATCTTGGTTGCAAGCTCTGTCACATTGATGTTTCTCTCTGTCTCTCCCTCTCCCTTCCACTCTCTCTAGAAATCAATGGGAAAATATCCCCAGGTGAGGATTAAGAAACAAATAAACAAACAAACAAAAATTAGCTTCTCGGTTCACGTTTTTCTTTGCCCTTAATGAATTTTCTTGACAGTGGGAGGGAAGTGGAATATCATAGTCCACTCCAGCTCAGTCCTCCTTGCTCTCACTTGAGTCTAGATTTGAGTAACCAAATCTGGACTCAAACTGGGTAACTGAAAAGATTGATTTTTCTAGTTATAGAAGCAATTCATAATTTAGAAAAAAAAACAGCAAAAAAACTGAAAAGGGAGCAGAGTCTTCTTTTTAATCACAGGAATGTTACCACTATAGGTTAAAGGCTCAACATAAAAATAAGGCAAATGGATCCAAACAGTGCTGTTGGGAACCAGGGTCCTGGCTGAGGGGTATAGGATCAGGCTCTACACACTCACTGACCACCGAGAGCTCCTACAGGACTCCCAGCCTTTCCCACAAAATGCCCCTCATAAATCATTTCAGGAGCCTCTGAATCCCTCGCTTTTAGGAAAGTCCTGTTGAGATGCTGTATATGCTTTTCCTCTATGAAATACTTAATGGTCAACCTGAGCCCCTTGGAGCAGGCTAATGCGTTCCCTCTCCTGGTTTATTGGCAGTCTTTTGTGTTAGAGTCATTTATACCATGGGGTGGACTGCTCGGCCCTTGTCCCTCCCCCCGCCCACACGATCCTGTCGTGATGTTCATTTGTCACATGCAGTACTGTGGCTCAGTAGAGAAACACTATTGATATGCAGTCAAATTGCTCCTGACAGAGTGGTTTTAAAAGCTTTTAGAGCGGATGTTCAGGGGGAAATTTTGCCTTCGTGGAGTCAGTGTGGCTCATCTGTCTGTATTACATGTCTAACAGTTACACTGAACAAGAATGACATTTTAAATAAGAGTAAGTACAGCTTAACTTTTTAATGTCATTCTTCAGAACCAAGGACTTGATTTTTTTTTTTTTGTTAATGTACACAGCTCAATTTATAATATAGGCTTTCGTTCTCCCCTCTTTCTTCCATCACTGGTGTCTGTGTTTCTCCATTTTCAGTTTACTTGGAATCGTTTTCTTTTGAGTTGTCTGGAGATTTCAGTTTTAAAGGACATTGGCCACTTTCTTCCTGCACAGGTTTAACGGTAACCAGTCTTGTCTGGATGCAGGGGCTGCAAAAGGTGGGGTCAGCCGCAGTAGAAAAGACTAGAGAGGGACGTGAAGCACAAGGAACTGGATATTAACAAGTCAGCGGTCACGTGGGAGAAGAGAACACAGATATCAGAGGATCATGGACCCAGTGGCATGATCCAACCCTTTCAAAAATCCAGCCGCCAGGAGGCCTCTGGGGCTGGTGGCACAAAAATGCTACCGGTTGCTCACACATCAGATGAACAGTCCGGGAAGGAGGTTGCGCAGGTGGGAGAGCAGGGGAGCCGTACCAGAAGCAAAGGGCGGGCCCTTCCCCCCAGGCTACCTGTCCTAGTCACAGGCTTTCCTTGTGTGAAATGGAATTCTGAATTTGCCCAGGTGCTTTGCCAAATTTGAATTTTGTTTCTCGGAGACAATGGAGGTTTGTGAAGGTATGCGCTATGGTCTGTCTTTTCCATGGGATTCCATGAGGGGAAACTGTCTTTCTTTTTCTTTTTTCTTTTCTTTTATTGTTTTAAAATATATTTTTATTGGTTTTAGAGAGGATGGGAGAGGGAGAGAGAGGTAGAGACATTAATGATGAGAGAGAATCATTGATTGGCTGCCTCCTGCACGCCTCCTACTGGGTATCGAGCCCACAACCTGGGCATGTGCCCTAGAGTGGAATCAAACCTGGGACCCTCCATTCCACAGGACGACGCTATATCTACTGAACCAAACCAGCTAGGGCCTGTCTTTCTTTTTAAAGTAAAACCCAGACACTTCCAAGCATGTATTGGAAAGGGCACCTCCGGATGAGGAGGAGCGTTCGACTGGGGGCCTCCCTGGGTCCTGATTTCCCCCTCTTTCAGCAGATGCTCTTCTCTGTTGCTGCCTCATGTGCCACCCACCTGCTGTTGAGTGTACAACAATCTCTTTTCCTTGATGCATCCTTAGCACTGACTGCTGAGCAGGCTGCTACTTACCAAATCTAAACACACGCATACATACATGAATGAAAACTCTGAAAAATCTTAACATTCTGCTTTATGAAAGTTTCTATTCCTGTTGCAGTTTATAATACAGATGTTCCTCTACTTATAATGGGGTTATGTCCCAATGATCTATCATTAGTCAAAAATGTACTTAATACACCTAAGCTACCAAACAGCATAGCTTAGCCTAGCCCAACTCAACTGTGCTCAGAACACTTACATTAGCCCTAACCGGTTTGGCTCAGTGGACAGAATGTTGGCCTGCCGACTCAAGGGTCCCAGGTTCAATTCCGGTCAAGGGCATGTACAGGGAGTGTGCAGGAGGCAGCTGATCGATGTTTTTTACTCTCTATTTCTCTCCCTTCTTCTCTGTAAGAAATCAATAAAATATATTTGAAGAAAAGAAAAAAAGAAGAACACTTACATTAGCCCACAGTTGAGCAAAATCATTTTGCTGCCCAGCAGCATGACAGGGTATGGAACTGCATATCGCTAGTGTGAGACAAGATGAAAACTCAAAATTTGAAGTATGGTTTCTACTAGATGCATCTAGCTTTTGCACCATTGTAAATTTCAAAAGGCATTAGCTGAGCCATCGTCAGTCAGGGGCCATCTGCGTAGGCTTTCTTTCTCTTCTCATTCTTCCATTGATAATGTCTAAATGTCTCTACTTTCAGTTCAGTGGAAGGAATCTCTTTCTCTCAAGATGCTTAGAGATTTTTTAACATAATTTAACTTGTAGGGCTCACTGCCGCTAGAAGTATACTCTTCACACTCTCTCTCAGATATTTGACTTTGTAGATGGATATGAACACACACATATGCCATAGCTATTCAACAAGGCTCAACTCAAAACTCAAATGTCACCTTCCCCGCCCTTCACAGCCAATTGTCGTTCTCCTTTCTCTATGTCAAACTCTTATATTTTTCCAGACCCTGTAGCTCTCCAGGCACTAAGCAATGGCAACCCCCTTTGAGTGCTCTGTTTGTGTAACACACCTACATAATTTACCGGCCCAGCAGTGTTCATCAAAGAGAACGCCTGAATAGGCAGCCAGTTCCTTTCCAAGTCATGTTGGTTAGCTTTGCCTGAAGAAGATCTTTACTTCTGGATTCAGGAATAATCATTAAACTAAATAATAAGAATTTAAAATAAAGCCAAAGCATAATGTATTCTCTTTCTAAAGATTTATTTGACAGTGACCGAAGATGGAGGTGATTAATCCCAATTGTAACGCAGACAGGATTGTGGTTAAACACAAAAGGTATGCCTGAAGGATGAGGCATACCTGCCTGTCCAGTCAGCTTCTGGTCACCTCCAGGCTCCAGAGCATCTGCCGAAGGTCGGAGTGAAGGGATTTCTGGCCACAACCTGGAGAGCCTTTTTTGAGATGGCCACACTGCATTGCCACTGTCACCAAAGTGATGGTAATTTCATTTGGTTTGAACATTGAGGAACTGCTCAACACCCTAGGCTGAGCTCAGCCTCTCTCTCTCTCTCTCTCTCTCTCTCAATCCCCCTCTCCCCCTCCCTCCCTCCCTCCCTCCTCTTCTTATTACCTGCTCTCAAGGCACATCTACCTGACTTCTAAGTTCTACCTCAAACTCCCAGTGCTCTCTGATATTCCAACTTTGACTCCCTGGCCTCCAGGTCACACAATCTCATTGGCCCCATCTCTCTTCTTCAGCACTGAGGACTGTACAGTTGCTCACATTGGCCTTACATCTTCCCCCTCAGGCAGTGAGGGAAACTGAGGCTCCTGGGTCAGACCTTTAGGCTCAGACTAGGAAAAGTCTGGAATGCCACACCAAGGGATCTGGGCTTCTTTGGGCGAAGTAGTCTCTCTTATTCACATGTTTCCAATTCCAACCTGTAACTTGGAGGATTTTCGGGTCTTGGGACCTAGGTGCTTTGGAGAAGGGGTCACAGTATCCATTTGGGGGAAAGGACCACAAGGTGAAATCATTGCAGTTAAATGAAGGCTGGTGTTTGTTCAGAGCCTTGTACCCCGTAATTGCCCACTTAAGGCAGAATGCAGAACTGGAACAAAAATGTTGCCTCTTTTCTCTTGGTGGCTTCTGAAAAAGGGTATTTATACTGACACAATTCTCTTTTATTCAACTTGGAAAAATATGCCACCCTTTCATTTTCATGCAGATCATAGAACTATTTTCTCTTTTGTGTTAGATCTGATCACAGGGGGTCTTCGGCTGGGACACACAGTGGGAGCCAGTCTCCCATTAGTCTTAACCTCTTAAAGGTAAAGCAGAAAGCTCAGCATTTTCCCCACCTAATCACCCATCTAGGATCAACAGGGGGCCAATCAGGGGCACAAATGAAGAAGGTGGGGAGGAGCATTTCTCTGTGGGCTCAACTTTCCTTTCCCTCTGCCCTCCTCTTTCTCTAGGCCTCTCTGCTGCACAGTTTCCTCCCAGGTCTTGTGCCTTCAGGCTGCCCTGAAGCCCATGTATCTTTCCATTGGGATCACCTCTATTTTCTTTCCAAGTCAATATGCCAATATGCTGTCCCTCTTCCCAGGCAACAGTGATATTGAGATTACCCCCCAACACACACACATACACACACCCTCTGATCCATCTGGATTCCAGCTCACACCAAACCTAGGCACACATCTAGGAGTGAAATTCACTTCTCTCCAGTGGATGGGCATGGTTTCTCTTGAACTGCAACCTAGTGTGGGTTATGTCATCAAAAACTCTGGACTAGGAGTTCTAGCTATAAAATGATTGTGAAATATACAAGAGTCACAAAATGGAATTTCTCCACTTCCAAGCCACTTTTCAGGACTAATGGTGACCCATTAGTTTCTCCCTGGTTGCTTTGAGCACTTCCCCATCTCTCTTATGCTCGCTGTAGAAAACACTCGTCTTAGTAACAGGATCTCTGCCATTGCCTTACTCCCTGCTCCTTTTCGTTATGGTCCTCGCTATGCCCAAAGCGGAACTGTGCGACCCACCTGCATGGCATGTATCACTCTGGACTAGGAGTTCTAGCTATAAAATGATTGTGAAATATACAACAAGAGTCACAAAATGGAATTTCTCCACTTCCAAGCCACTTTTCAGGACTAATGGTGACCCATTAGTTTCTCCCTGGTTGCTTTGAGCACTTCCCCATCTCTCTTATGCTCGCTGTAGAAAACACTCGTCTTAGTAACAGGATCTCTGCCATTGCCTTACTCCCTGCTCCTTTTCGTTATGGTCCTCGCTATGCCCAAAGCGGAACTGTGCGACCCACCTGCATGGCATGTATCATCACTGTTGGCTGAGCTTCACCCCTTGGTTCCTGCGGGTCCAGATTTCTGGGTGGTGGCTTGTAGCCCCTGATGTTTCTGGCAAGGGTCCCCACGCCTGATGTCTGGGGTACAGTTGCTGCTGCCAGTGCCACCTCTTGTATAGCCAGCTCCGGTCCTTTCATCTCCCTGCTGCTTCCTCAAGATTTCTGCTGCCACCACCAAATCACAGATGCTGCTGGTGCTGTGGCATCGCTAACTTGTGCTTTTTTATTGCTCTGCTGCTTTAAGCATCTGGCCAGGGTCCTGGGGGCTGGGCCAGCCAGCACGCTGACCACTTGTATACCTCTGGCCCTGGAACATGCAGGCCAGCCAATAAGGGGCGAGGGGCACAGGATAGAGCACTATAAAAGGGAGTGAGCTGTGGGTTCAAGAGTACTGGGGCATACTTCTTTTATTTTGCATTCTAGATCATGGTTTTGTAAGATTATAAGGTAACTTGCTCCCCTAGATCTCTTCAGAATCTCCTAGTCCCGTGGTCGGCAAACTGCGGCTCGTGAGCCACATGCGGCTCTTTGGCCCTTGGAGTGTGGCTCTTCCTAAGCCTTAGGAGTACCCTAATTAAGTTAATAACAATGTACCTACCTATATAGTTTAAGTTTAAAGAATTTGGCTTTCAAAAGAAATTTCAATCGTTGTACTGTTGATATTTGGCTCTGTTGACAAATGAGTTTGCCAACCACTGTCCTAGTCTATGAGGTTTTTCCATGGAGACCCAGGACCTGTGGGTGTATGGCAAAAGGCAGATGGCAGACGCTTGTGGCAGATCCAAGAGAAAATTCAAGGCATTGTATGTGTGAGCCTGTGCCCACTGGCATGACATACACGTGTGTGCTTGTGCACGTGTGTGTGCATGGGTAGTTTCTGTTGCATGAGTACTACAGGGTTTTTGCAACAGAGGCTAGTACTAATTATAATTTCATGAACCCTCACACCTGTACTCTTCTGCCAAGCTGTGGAATTCCATAAATCTTTGATGAAGAAATTTAAGTTTCCCATTCAGAGCACTTTTCATTACTAAAAGCTCCAAATGATTAGAAACAATGTGCTTAATATTCTACATCATCTCTACCCGGTCAGCACATCAAAAGTTACCAGCAGGGACAAAAGACATCAAAGAAATGCACATGAATAAGATGTTGCCACCTGTCTTTATTGTGCTTAAAAAAAAGATAGAGAAAAACTTTCCCACTGACACGAACGAGTTTTGTTGCTTTCAAAGTTGCATTGAGGTGGTGAAGATGCTGGGCTGCTGGTATCTCCCCAAGTCCCACCTCCAGCCTCAGCTACTTTCCCTCTAGAATCTGGGAATCTCTGGGCATGAGTGTTAAGAATGGGTAATAATAAACCCCAAATCCTTGGATCTGCCTCATTTTTTCTGCACCTTTCATTTAAGAACTGAGCCTCTTACATCCTTCCAGATTGCTCTGGAAGTCTCCAGAGGTTCTCAGCTGTGTTCCTACAAGCAGCCCTGTGACATCCGTGTGGTTCATCCATGTTCCTCCCTCCCGCTCCCTCAGATGACTGTGGGGAAATCTGCAGGGACACCTGGTGCTATGGTTGGCAGTCAGGTCACCGGGGCCCACCGATGGCGCTGCCTCTGCTGCTCGTGCCAGGAAAGGCACCGCTCCGAGTTCCGGGTGCCTGCTGGAGATGCTGCTGCCCCAGGCTGAGGGTGCTGTGTCCCGGTCTCAGCATCCCCAGGGGCGCTTCCCTCTGGAGAGTAGCTCTTGCTCTTGTCCTTTCTCAATATTTGTCCTCTGGCCCCTCCCGGGAGCCTTTTCTTGAGGGCTAAGACTAAAGATGGTCAGTGGTTTTAATTAGGTTAGAGCAATAGTCCCTGTACTGTTACCTTCCCAGGGGAACTGGTTCCTCACACGGATGAAAATTCGCCCCTGCTCCTAATAGAGCAGCCCTAATGGTGCCAGGTGTTGGCCTGATTTGAGGGAGCAAGCGGCCTCCCTGGAAATGGAAACTGCCTGATTGATTGTGTAGCTTTCTCTTCTGTTTCCTCCTCTTCCTCTTTCCCAGCCTGCCTTTCATTCCTGGGGACTAGGAAGGAGCACCACACATACCACATGAATGAGGCTTTATCCCACAGGGAAAAAGAGCTCAGGATATTCGGGTTACTGAGAGAGGTGCAGGCAATCCCAGAGGAGGAGTGGCCGCAGAAACCTCCCTTCTGCTTCTAAGAGAAATGTTGAATCCTATAGTGAAGTTGCTTGACATACAGGGAACATTGCAGGAGCAAGTAGTAGTATCATTGTGTTCAAATTGCATGATTCCCCTGAAATGAAACAAAGAAATTATATGTAAATGCATAACCCACGGACATAGACAATAGTGCAGTGAAGGCTTGGGGAGAGAGCAGGGGGTTGGGGGATGGGTAGAGGGGGGCAATGGGAGGGATAGGGGACATCCATAATACTTTCAATAATAAAGATAAAATTTTTAAATCCTAACCCGAGGATATTTTTTCCATTGATTTCTAGAGCGAGTGGGAGGGAGGGTGGGGAGAGAGAAACATTTACGTGAGAGAGACACATCCATTGGTTGCCTCCCACACTCGCCCCTAGTGGAGCAGGGGAACCTGCAACCTAGGTATGTGCCCTTGACCTGGAATTGAACCTGCGACCCTTCAGTGCACAGGCCAAAGTTCTAACCACTGAGCCAAATCAGCAGGGTAATAAAGATGATTTTAAAAAAAGAATGAATATAGTCAAATGAGGAGAGTATAAATCCCCATAATAACTCTCCACTTTCTAACTGTAATCTTGGACAAGTTACTTTGCCTCTCTGTGCTTTAGCTTTCTCCTCTATAACATGGAGATATTATTAGGATTGTTGGGAAAATTTAAATGAAGGAAGGCCTAGAACTGTGTCTGGTACATATTAGCTATGACTGAAATGTCCTATTATCATCATTATTATTTGGACACTGCCACCCACACTTTAGTTCTACAGTGGATTTGGTTTGATTATTTTTCCAGGAAGAAAGCCTGTGGCTTTTTGGCTATGAATCATTTTTATGGTCTTTTAGAAAAATAGAAACTGGCGTCTCAGAAGGGCCCCTAGCTATTGGAAAGGTGAGCTGCCCGTTGTTTTAATTAGAAGAGATATTTTCAGGTGGTGCCCTGAAAAAATGAGATGATGTTTTTTGAAGAGCTACTGCTAATGGGGAGAAATCGAATCAAGGTGTGGGTTTCCACGATGCCTGGAGCCAAGTTCCAGGAATAACCTGCGCTAGGAAATACAGTCCGAGCACCGAGTGTGATTATGAGGGGAAAGGAGCTTGAAACCATGTGACATTAAGCCATTTCTTAGTGACGGAAAGTCCTATTCCAGAAGCTCCCTGTTCAGGTGACCGATTTCAGGCCTCTGTAGGTGTTTCCTGTGTCTGTCAGGATAGGCCAGCCTCTGCTGAGAAACCACCAGCCCTCCCCTCCCAGTGATTTCACATCACTTGGGGTTATCTCCCCAGGGGCTGGGTCCTCCGATCCCTCCTACACATCTGAGCTCATGGGCTTTCTACCTGTAACAACAGCCATTCTCAAACGCTGTGAAAATCCTGAGCCTCATCGTATTCTTAAAAAGAAATCGATGCCCTGCCGGCGTGGCTCAGTGGCTGCGCGTTAACTCATGAACCAGGAGGTCAGGGTTCGATTTCCTGTCAGTGCACATGCCCGGGTTGCAGGCTCGATCCCCAATGGGGGGCGTGCAGGAGGCAGCTTAAAAGTGGTTCTCTCTCATCGATGCTTCTGTCCCTCTCTCTCTCCCTCTCCCTTCTTTTATGAAATCAATAAATATATGTATTTTTAAAAGGGTGAAGGAATAGATCAGAGTCTCCTGGCTTGACTTCGCTGGCACTCTGCTCTCGTTGGTTAGCAGGATGCTATGCACAGTCGCTGCCTATGGGCTCAGCATAGACAGGGGTGGGACCACATGCACTGCTGAGGGTGCTACCAAACTGTGGTCATCCCTGTGGGCACATCCTCCAGTTGGCAACAGCCACCTTCATCCTTGACCCAGAGTTGTATTAGAAAGCGAGGCCCCTGAATGTACCATCTCAGGCCTGTGAATCTAGCCAAGGTCTGATGTTCCTGCTTCTCCAAAATAAGGAACTCAAGGCGTGGGAGAGGGAGAGTCCCTCCTTGGGTGGAGCCTCCCCATCATGTCTCCTGTCTTCGGTTCTTGTTGTCTCTGGCGGTGCAAGGGCTGGCGAGCTTGTCTACTAGCTAAGCCTATATTTAGCAAAAGGAAGAAAATGTGTCATTTCTTGTTGCAAACCCTACTGACATTTCCAGATTATCCTCTTGGTCTCAAGGTAGGAAAACATGGTCTTCCATCCTCCATAAGAGGAGATAAGCTAAGCAAAACGCTGCTTTTAATGAAAACTGCAATTTCCAGCTCCTTCCTTTCTCCCCACTTTGTCACTGAGGCTGAGCAGGGAGGTGGGGGGAGGGCTTGCATGAGGGCTGGTTCTGCGGTAGTTCTCAGTAAGCCCAGCAGGAACGGGACAGTCCCATAGGTGGTCGTCCCTGAATTTCATCCCTGGGAAACTTGGTTCCATTATTCTCCACACTGGGCTTTAAACACGACTGCAAGATGACTGCAAAAGTCCCAGTTGACTGCCCATTAGATAAGTGTATGCATCGCATCAGATCAGGTCATCAGTCAAGTGAAGATTCGTGACCATTTTTTTTTGTTGTTGTTCGTTTATCAAAACCATATCAAGCAGCACGTGGGCAATTGAATGTTCCTATTTTTTTCTCAGCTGTTCTGGTGCTGCTGTGTGCACTGCCGGAATGAGACCAAGGGAAGGTAGTTGCTCTAATTTGCTAACACCTGGTATGGCTGAGAATGTGATGCCACTAGAGGGAGAAAAACACTCTAAAAAGGGAATGGTGTGTCAGTGACATTTGCTCTCATTTTGTACATTTCTGTTCATAGATGCATGCCGGTTTGCTTTGTTGGTACCCCCAAAACTCAGTTCTGCAGCTGCATAAGACGATGAGTGTGGCTCTGTGCTGTGTTCCCTAATTGAAGGTCAAGCATAGGGACTGGGCAGAAAGCTTAACAATCCTTTTTGCATCCATTGGTATCCAAGCTCTCTTAAAATCAGATATTCCTTTCGTTTTATGGTATGTAGTTTGGTGAGCCTCTCATGAGATTTAAAATATGAAATTGACCCATCAATCAATTAGGTATAAAGCAACTTAATTGTTTTTTAACTCAACCATGTCATCCAACATCTCTTCAGTTGCGGTGCATTTGCATACCGATGTCATAAATTGCCCCTTCTACATGCTTAATTATGAACCAAAGAGATGACCAGAGTGCAGGGTTGCCTCTAGCTCCCATCTCCTTCTGTGCCTCCGTCCTCCAGTTTTCTGGATCAGTGGCCTTCAACCACGTTGACTCAAGCATAGCCCCTGAAAGAGTTTTGAAATACTGTGCACTATCTCAAACTTTTTTATTTTATTTTTAAAGTTTTGAGATAATTGTAGACTTGCATGTAAGAAATAATACGAAGTGATTCTATATATCCTTTACCCACTTCCCCTCAATGGTAACACCTTCCAAAACTATAGTACAAGATCGCAACCAAGATGTGGACACTGATACAGTCAAATTACAGAACCTTTCTAGAAAGACAAGGATCTATCATGATTTCCTTCTATGGCCACACTCACTTCCCTCCCCACCCTGCTCCCTCCTTAACCCTTGGCAACCATTCATCTTTTCTCCCTTTCTATAATTTTGTCATTTCAAGAATATTATATAATTGGAATCATACCTAATGGAACCTATGGGGATTGGCTTTTTTTCACTTAGCTTAATTCTCTGAAGGCTCATCCAAGTTATTTGTGTGTCGATGGTTTGACCATTCACCCATGGAAGAACACGTAGTTTATTCCCAGGCTTTGACCATTATGCACAAAGCTACTACTAAAAATATTTGTGTCCAAGTTGTTGTCTGAAGGAAGACTTCATTTCTCTGGATAAATGCTCAGGAGTGCAATCGCATGTTTAGTTTTTTTAAGCAGTTGCTCGACTGCTTTCCACATTCTACATTCTCACCACAATGTACAAAATAATGCAGTCTCTCCTCATCCTTCCCAAAATTTGGCTTTGTCACTTTTTACTTTTAGGTTGTAGCCATTCTGGTAGATATAGAGTGATAGCTCAATGTGGTTTTATTTTGCAGTTTCATAATGTCTAATGACGTTGAACATCTTTTCATGTACTTATTTGTTATCTTACACCCTCTGGCTGAACTGTCTCTTGATTCCTTTTTCTCATTTCTAATTGGATTGTTGTTTTTACTGTTGAACTTTGAGAGTTTTTTTTTTTTAATATATATTCTAGATGGTAATCCTTTGTAAGGTGTAGAGTTTTCAGTATTTTCTATCACTCCGCAGCTTTCCTTTTAATCCTCTTAACAGAGCCTTTTACAGAACAAAAGTTAATAATCCAATGAAGTCTAATTTATCAATTTTTTTTATTTTATGAATTATGCTTTTATTGTAAAGTCTGGGAGCTTTTTGCCTAGATCCTGACAAAGTTCTCCCTACTTTTTCCAAAGCTTTTATATATTCCTATTTACCTTTAAGCCATGGTTTATTTATGTTAATTTTTTTATGAGGTGTAAGACTTAGATCAAGGTTCACTCTTTTTGCCTGTGGGCATCCAGTTACTCTGGCACCATTTATTGAAAAAGTTATTCTTTCCTCATTTCATTGCTTTTGTAGTGTGGTCAAAAATCAAATGACATATTTATGTATTATTTATGGGTTCTTTTTTATATTTCAGTGAACTATATTTTTATCCATCTACCGATATCATATTGATTTCTATAACTACTAGAGGCCTGGTGCATGGAAATTCATGCACTGGAAGGGGGGGGTCCCTGAGCCTGGCCTACCCCCTCTTACAGTCTGGGAGCCCTCAGGAGCGAGAGGTGTCCCGGCGATCAGAGAAAACCTGTGCAAACCTTGGCCGGCCCTGGTTACCTGAGCCTTAGGCCAGCTCTGGGTGGCTGAGCAGCCATCATCAGAGGCTTGCTTGCGCCTTGGGCCAGCCCTGGGTGGCTGGGCAGCTGCCATTGGTGGTGGAGCAGCAGGACCCGCCCCCCTCTGTGGGCACCACCATCTTGTGAGGGCATGATGGTGAATTTGCATATTACCTCTTTATTATATAGGATAAAATAAATCTTGATAAATCAGTAGACTGATTCTTTCAACTTTATTATTTTTTCTCAAAGTTATTTTAGCTATCCCAGTTTCTTTGCCTTCATATTTACATTTTATAATAACCTCAATATCTATAAGAAACTTTCCTGAGTATTTGATAGAAATTGTGTTAATGAGTTGACACAATTTGGGTTGAATTGACATCTTTATTATGTAGAATCTTCCAATCCATGAACACACGAATCTTTTATTAATTTTTTTTAATCAGCATAGTATAGTTTTCAGCATGTGAATCCTATATATTTCTGATAGATTTATATCTAAGTATTTATTTTTATAAGTAATTTTAAATGAATTATATTTTTTAATTTCAGCGCCAGATATTTATGACTATTATATGCAATATGATTATTTTGTACATCTTAGACCCTATAACATTTCCAAACTTACTTATTAGTTACAAGAGATTTTTGTAGCTACCTCAGTGTTTTCTATGTAGGCGATCATATTATTTGCAAATAGATGTTCTTCCCTTTCCATTTATATGTCTTTCATTTCATTTTCTGGCCTTAATTCATTGGATTTCACTTCAAGCACTATGTGAAATAAGAGTGGTGAGAATAGATATTTTTGCTTGTCAATTTTATGCAAAAAGCTTTTAGTCTTTCAACATTAACTATAATATTAGCTGTATAATTAAGTAAATTATGTATTAATGTATAATATTAGGTATTTTTGTACTCTATCAGGTTGAGGAAGTTCCTCTCTGTTCTTTTTTTATCTGAGACTTTTTATCATGAATGGGTGTTAATTTCTTTTTCTTTATCAACTGATTTAATTATGTGATTTTTTGTCATTATGGTAGATTACATTGATTGATTTCCAAATATTAAACTAGCCTTGTATCCCTGTAATAGACTTCACTAGGTTGTAATGTGTAATTTCTTATATTTTGCTGAATTACATCTGTTAATATTTTAAGGGCAGGGTTTTTGCATATATTAATGAAGAATATTGGTTTGTAGTTTTCTTCTATATCTTTGTTCAATTTGGTTTCAGAATAATACTAGTTTTATAAAATGACTTGGAAAGTTTTACCTCCTTTTCTATTTTCTGGACAAGATTTACAGACTTGGATTTCATTCTTTAACTGTTTGGAAGAATTTTCCAGTGAAACTAACCCGAGACAAGAGATTTCCTTTAAGACTCTCTCTTTGAACCATTGGATTAAGAAGTGTGTTGTTTAGTTTTCAAGTGTCTGGAGACTTTCCTGTTGTCACTCTGTTATTATTGATCTTTAGTTTGAGTCCACTGTTGTCTGAGAACATACTCTGTGTGATTTCAATGCTTTTACATTTGCTGAGATTTGCCTTGTGCCCCAGAATATTATCCATCTTGGTATATGTTCTGTGCATACTTGAAAACTTGGCCATTCAGTTGTTATGAAAGGAGGATAGAATAGATGTTATATAACAGTCTATTTGCTTGATTTATAACATTGCATATTTAAAAATATGGTATTTGTGTTCCCACATTCACTTTTTCAGGGCCTTGAAAATGTTAGGTTCCATCCTATGACTGCACCTACTAAAGCCACCGGCCCAGGAGTCTATGTGGGCCTGTCTTCTATGATTTGAAGGTGCAGGACTGAAGAATGCCTCCTGATCTCTGGTACCTTGCTTCTGTTACTCACAGAGACCCTACCCAGTATAGCTCCTTGATTTCTCTCACTGGCTTCCTATCAGCTTGATGGGGAGCAGTTTCTGCTATTGCACAGTCTCACATATAGTGGTATAATCTCTACTAATAAAAGGGCAATATGCTAATTAGTGTGGACAACTTCCAGGCGACCATCTAGATGTCCTTCCAGACAAAGCCGTAGCAGTTGCCTGAGGCTCAGGCAAGCTGTGGATAGTGGCTGCCACTGCGAGGGCCAGCCCGAGGCTCAGGCAGCCATGGTGACTGCCAGTGGCAGAAGCAGCAGGGTGATGGAGGCAACGCCTTCGCCTGATCGGCCAGGTCGCCTCCAGTAGAGGGAGGCCAGACTGCGTTTTAGGCTGGGGGCCAAGGCAGAGGTGGTAAAGGGCAACCAGGCTGGCAGGGGGTCAAGGTAGGGGCAATCAGGCTGGCAGGGGCCAAGGTAGGGGCGATCAGGCCTGCATAGGGGCAGTTAGGGACAGTCAGGCCGGCAGGCAGGCAGAGGGGTAGGGGCAATCAGGCAGGCAGGCAGGTGAGCGGTTAGGAGCCAGCGGTCCCAGATTGCAAGAGGGATGTCCATCGGGATCGGGCCTCAACCAGCAGTTGGACATCCCCAGGGGCGATCAGGCTGGCAGGGGCCAAGGTAGGGGCGATCAGGCCTGCAGAGGGGCAGTTAGGGACAGTCAGGCCGGCAGGCAGGCAGGCAGGCAGGTGAGCGGTTAGGAGCCAGCGGTCCCAGATTGCAAGAGGGATGTCCATCGGGATCGGGCCTCAACCAGCAGTTGGACATCCCCCAAGGGGTCCCAGATTGGAGAGGGTGCAGGTTGGGCTGAGGCCCTCCCCCCGCCCCATGCATGAATTTCATACACCAGGCCTCTAGTCTATAATAATAAAAGCATAATATGCTAATTAGACCGGACATCCTTCAGGATGAATCCAGTGCTGCGAGGGAAGCCTGGGTCCTTGGTGCCATAGGGAAGCCAGTGCCGGCAGCCAGGGAAGGCCTACTCTTGCATAAATTTTGTGCATCGGGCCTCTAGTACAGTATAAAATACATGGGTTTTGGTGACATATAAATATGATTTCTAGCCCTGGCTCTGCCACTTATGATTTTTGTGACAGTAGGTGACATGTTGACCTTTCAAAACCTTGGCTTCTTCTGTAAATCAGAGTTAGCGATACCTATCTGGTGGGGATAGAGATGACTAAATGAGGAAACAAATATGCGAAGGCCTTAGCATGTGCCTAGAGGGAGCAAGATCTCAGTAAATAATGTTTTCTCCTTCTCAAGGAAAGGCCAATTTATTTAAAAATAACAGTGATCCGTTACCTTCCTCATTTACATTTTCTGGACTAAATAGCAGAATGATTTCCATTTTTCTTCTTGTGATGCATTTTCCAACTCTTCTCAGTTCTGTGTTTCTGTGTGTGTGTGAAGAGTATGTCCTTTTTCCATCAAAATGACAACTAGCCTGCCATCAGGAGGCTGAGCACTTCAAGTTTTTTATGATCAGAAGGCTGTTAATATTTCTTGCCAGTATCTCTTCCCCACACAACCACCACCAGGTCTAGTTTTTCTTTTTTTCTGTAATGAGCACAGTAGAAGTGATATGTGGATGGATCTTGGTCATTGGGGCTGGGTACACTCAATATTTGCTGGTAGAGTGGAGCAGGATTGCCCTATCACAGTCCACTTTTAGTGTTTCACAACAAGGAGGCAGTAGCCCTTAGTTCAATGCCCTTTCCTGGGTGTAATGGGCACTGCACAGTAAGTGTTTTGTAAATGCTTGTCATACGAAGGCATACGAAAACAGTAAATAACACAATGAGGACTTGAAACTATGTGGTCATTTTTGGCCCATCCTGCATTCATTAATAGGCAAGCTGCATATGTATTTGTTGACTATTTCAATAAACTATAAGAATAAGTGCAATGAATGGTGAAGAGCTGTCTCTAGGGTGGATGGAGTTCTACACTAAGGCAGCTGCTGTGTGTAACCGCTTTATACACTGACAGGATTTAACCTTTGCTTCTGTTGGTTTCTCTGTCTATAAAATAAGTCATAATATCTGCTCAAACAGGGTGAAGGTGCTTAATAAAAATAGTGCTCTAGCTGAGTTCTATGAATTTTTGTAGATTCTTCTCAGTATAAGTATGGATTAGCAGACGATTTGGCTGTGTCTATAATAGTTCTTAAAAGTGAGAGATTTTTTTAAAAAATTCTTCTTAGTCATCCAATACTTATGCTTCCCTTTGCCCAGGGCTTCTCACTGCTTTAGTAGTCAGCCTGTTCATATGCAGAGATGGCATGCTACTGGCTCTCAGTGAGACACAAGCCTATCTCAGTTCAGGCACTACAGTGCTCAAAGGGAAAACGGGCCCTTCAGGCCCATGCAGTGACCGGAAGTTGCCCTCAGCCCCAATGGAAAATGAGGCTGCTGATGTTCTGGCATAGGCATGGACGCAGACACTTTATCACTGCCAAATTTCATAAGCCTCAGATAAAGCAGAATGGAGCTCCCAGCCCATGGCTTAGAATTTGAAATGGAGAGCAGATTCCTAGAAAAGCCATTGGTGGAAAGGTGTGTAGAGAGTGTGTATTAGTTAGAATACATATTAGGATGCTGTAACAAAGAAACCCCTAAATAAGTGACAACACAATGCTAAGTAAGCAATATGGGGCAGGGAGAAAGCCATGCTCCCAGGGTCTAGGCTGGCAGGTATGATAATACTTTTTTCCCCCCATGTGATTTTGATAATGATGTGAGACAGTAAGGTTCTGTCTCCTGTTGCCATTTCCTGGCTGTGGAAATGGGGGAAAGGGAAGGCCAGGGCACATTCTGTTTGTAAGAACATGCCACTGAAATTCCACACATCACATCAAATCCATCCCATTGTCCCAAACGTGGTCACATGGCTTCCCACATGGAGGATGCTGGGAAAGATCATCTCCAGATGGAGACCATCTTCCCTGATAAAATTCATAAAAAGGAAAAAGGAGAGTATGGCTAATATTAATAGGAGCCTATTTAGCACCTCTGCTACAGGAGATAAATGGGAGGAGGCAGATGTGTTCCAGTTCACCAGTTTTGTTTGTGTTTTCTAATAGAACACTTTGGTTACAAATGATGATTTGTGGAAAAGAGGAGGCATTGTGAGAGCACATGAAAGCAGCAAGGAAAGCCACAGAAGTGCCAAGGCAGGCATAGTAGGATCGAACCTTACAGAGTTGGTAAAAGGAGGTGGCTCCCTGTTGGAGGCTACTCAAGGGACCCCTGATGTTGGAATTTGTAGATCTTTCCCCTCTTGCACTGAGTTGACTTGGCCACATCTGCACATGTTTTTATTTTGTTTTGTGTTGGGTGTTTTTTTGTTTTGTTTTGTTTTTCAGCCCAATACTAACCGGCTGATTCCTCTTAATTTACACTTGTAGATGAACTGCCTGGGGCCTCATCCTTACTTTTAACAACACTGCAATTTCTTCATGTGCTGGCAACTAGAAAATGATTTCATTATTTTTGAGTCAGGTCACACAGTCTGGGTCACTGGCCAGACTATGGGATTAGTCCTATTAGCCAGGTCTACGGAAAGGGCATTGTTTGTAGAAAGAGTAGGGGGCGGCTGGTATAGAGGCATCTCTTATACACCAGCTCCTTGTACTCAAAGGGTGATCCAGAGACCCACAGCACCAATATTACCTGGGAGTATGAGAGAAATTCAGGATCTCAGGCCACACTTCAAACCTATGCATTCATACCCTAGGGCTGCCTTAACAAACTACCACACCCTGGGCAGCTGACACAACAGAAACTTACTGTCTCACATCCTAGAGGCTACATGTTTACCATCAAGGTGTTGGCAGGATTGGTCTCTGCTGTTTGCTGTGAGGGAGAATCCATGCCAGGCCTCTCCCCTAGCTCCTGGTGCTTTCCTGGCAGTCTTTGGCATTCTTTGTCTTGTGGATGCATCACCCGAGGGGATCTCTGTTTTTACGTTCACATGGCATTCTCCCTGTATGCAGGTGTCCCTCATCTGCGTTCTTTTCATTAGGACACCAATCATATTGGATTGGGGGCCCACCCTACTCTAGTATGACCTCAGCTTAACCAGTTACATCATCAATGGCTCTATTTCCAGACATGGTCACAGTCTGAGGGACCCAAGGCCATACTTCAACATGAATTTTTTTTGGGGGGGGCACGTTTTAGTCTTTAACAACCAATATATTAGAATCTGTGCTTAAATAAATAATTTTGAGTACATTCAAATTTGAGAAGTGCCCGAAAGTTCTTAAAAAACTGGTGTGCCACCAGCATACACACTACTACCCTAATGTGTAATAGACAGCGTTCTAGACTACGCTTCCTGGATTCTGGCTGCACCTCAGCCACAGTCATGCCTCAGGCCCATCGCCAGCTTTCAGGAAATGCTTCCTGTATCAGTGAAAACACAGAGCCAATGAGGTTTCATGTGTAAAATGAAGTTATCTACTTCCCAAGAATACTATAAAGATTGTCTGATGCATTAAATATATAAACAATGCAAAACTATGACCATCAGTCAGGGTCCAGTCAGGAGACAAAAACACAGTTCATTTGAATAGAGAAAGTTCAATATATTCAATGATTATCTATAGGGGTGACTACAGAGGCATAAAGAGGACTCAAAAGAAGACTTTCAGGGCGGGAAAGAG
>NW_006283139.1:415872-417512 GCF_000327345.1 Myotis davidii
ATGCCAGGAGAACAAACTCAGAAGGGGAGACCTTCCCACTGGAGAAAGTGTGGTTTTCCCCATTGGCTGGCAGGAGGGAACTTACATCGTTGCCCTGGGCCGGAGCTGGTCCATAGTCACTGGGCAGGAAATACCCTCCCAGGTACAGGCAGGTGGATGCTGGTGGGTGGGAACACAGGAGGAGTGGAGGTGCTGGGAGTCGGCTGCCTGCCAGTGATGTCCGCAACAGGGGGCTGCAGTGAGGTGGTCACAGAAGTGGAGTCAGTCCCGAGCTCACCAAGGCAATGTGTGCATTATTGGATGTCCTGCAGTGAGAAGGTGAGAAAAGAGAAACCAGACTCTACCAGAACCTGGAGGAGTAGACTCTTCCTTCTGCAATGTCCCTCCAGTGCCCTCTACTGAGATAACACCGTGCCTGTTGCAAAAGAGAAATGCTGAAGGCTCAGCCGACCACTGCACAACTACTAATGAAGGGTGGACTTTGGAGCTGAGAGGCAGTAGATTGATAACTGACACATCTGCTATGTAAATATAGAGTCTTTTTCTCACTACTAGTGCCAACTATGATTTCAGAAAATAAGGAAATAATGCGGAATTCTTAATGCCTTAACAAGCATAGAGGGAATGTAGTGGCCCCAGCCCTTCTCCAATCCCCACATATGCACTGCTTTTGCCACCCAGATTGCCTCCTGTCATTTTGAGGGGGTGGGGGGTAGGGGGTGGGGAGGGGCATGGATTTTGAAGGGAAAGTTGGTAACAAAATTGTAAATTGAGCAAATCCTGATGATGGGTCCCACCTGTTCATACCCTGGTGCTGTGATACCCAAAGCATTCCTAGGGACTCATGCTTCCTTCTAGGAATGGGGTCTCTTCCTCTGGGCAGTCTTCCATGGGCTGTTATTTTCGGGGTTCTGAACCACTTCTGCTATCACCGAGCTCATTCCATACAATCCCAGACCATCCCACCATTGCCCTCCAACTGCCAGCCCTGTGCCAAACTGACAAATGTATTCCTCGGGCCAGGTGCCTCTAGTGAACCCCTCTACAAGTCACCTTCACATTGATTTTCTTTTTTTATAAAAAAATAATTTATTGGGGTGACACTGGTTAACAAAATTGTACAAGTTTCAGGTGGATGTATGTGGTATTGTATGTTCACTACCCCAAATTAAATTTCCGTCTATTACCATTTATCCTTTGATGCTGATCTTGAACACATCAATTTCAACATATCCACACCAAGTTCATTTATCTCAGCACTTTCATCCATGGTCTGCTGCTCGTTCTCTCTTTCTCTCTCTCAGAATGGCAACTCATGTTTTCAATCTCTTACTCACTTTTCTCCATTACCTTCTATATAATTTTCACTACCTGGTCCCTGGATCATATACCCTTAAAATCTCTTAAATTTGTTTACTTCTCTTTATCAGCGCCAGCCAAATGCAAATGCAGGCTACATCACATATGAACTGGATCACTGAAATAGCCTCCCACTACTCTACTAACCACCACCTTGGCCTCTTTCCTAATACAAATCTGAATATCATTCATTCTCTCTCTCTCTCTCTCTCTCTCTCTCTCTCTCTCTCTCTCTCTCTCTCTCACACACACACACACACACACACACACACACACACACG
>NW_006283139.1:417648-480334 GCF_000327345.1 Myotis davidii
ACCTCCCACTGTGCCCCAACCGGGGATGGAACCTGCAACCTAGGTATGTGCTCTGATTGGGAATAGAACCCCCAACCTTTTGGTGTGTGGGATGATGCTCCAACCAACTGAGCCACCTGGCCAGGGCCATGCCTAAAATTACTTTACTATAGCAGAGCTATCACTCATATATATTTTCCCCTAGTCATAGCTGTTTTTGTCAAGTGAAAAGCAAGCAAACCAGAATCATGAAAATACTGTGTAAAAAAATCTTTTCCTAATTTTACTCTTTGATAAATTTAGATTTCTATGGGTGACATTTTCTTTTCTTAATTAAATTCGTTGGAGTGACATTGGTTAATAAGATCATATAGGTTTCAAGTGTTCTTATCTGTGCTTTGAGGGAAGGTAAACTTGAAAGCTTACCTTCTGTTCAATGCTGCTTCAGACAAATAAGTTTAATTTAATGCAATGCATATTCTTCAGTTGCTCACTGCAGCCTAATGCTGTTGGTAATATTTAATCTGCCAAAATGCATTGTACATTATCATTCAGACACAAAATAATTTATTGCTATAACTCCCTATGCATTTACATGAGTAAATTACTTGGTATTTATAAGGCAATATAATTGTTTAATCTTTTTTTTTACTTTGCTTTACCTTTTAAACACCAATATAACTTCAATTTTATATTTGTTTTATTAACTCTACAATTTAAAAATAAGACATGGAAGTGTGTGCTGTGTGTATGCATGGGTTCACATGTTTAGTAAGTATTGCGTGGGATATCTTTGGGGAAATCTGAAATCACAGCATATCATCAGTTTGTGAGCTTGTGCCTAATTTTTTTTTAAACAAAGCTAGTCAAAGCAAAGTATGCTGAATGAGATGGAAATGAAAATTGGATTTTACCATTTCAAAGTTGTACAACAATAGTAATAATAATAATAATAATATCCATGAATACGTTGCCTTTTAAAAACAATCCAAAGGAAATTATGCAAAAGCATTGACTGGCGATAGCTTCAGGAGGAAAGTGTAGAGTCCTTTGGTGTGATTTCTTTGGAGGAGACCATGCTCACCTGCATTTTTACATTCTGCATATTTTTTAAGAAGTCAGACTCATTAATTTTAGCATGTCATTGACAGATGCATATTCATTTTTGTTTATACATTTATATGTTCATTAAGTGTGATTAAGAGATAATGATGATAATTATAACATTAATTATGTGCCTTCAGTGAGTGCTCAGTGCCTTGAAGGCATTCTAGCATTTTCTTTTATGTTGGTGAGACCATAAAATATGGAATTGGTTTCTTTTTTAAAAAAATATTTTTATTGATATCAGAGAGTAAGGGAGAGAGAGAGAGAGAGAGAGAGAGAGAGAGAGAGAGACACTTCAATGATGAGAGAGAATCATTGATTGGTTGCCTACAGCATACCTTCAGTATGGGGGGATGGAGCCCACAACCCAGGCGTGTGCCCTTGACCAGAATCGAATCTGGGACCATTCAGGCAAACGGGCTAGGGCTGGAATCAGTTTCATGTAGCAGAGTGGTTTTAATGATTTACAAGTCTTGCTTGGATAAAGGGTCTATTAGAAGGAGAGCAGTCTTCATGAAATGTAATTTGAATACTGAGTTTTGTTATAGAGACTTAAACTGGTCTCAAAATGTGTGGACATGAGGAGATCTTTTAGGACCTGCCTTAATAAATAGGTTTGAGTTTGCAGTGAGCACCCCCATAAATTGGGGTATATCCAAGAGCTTGAAAATTATGTACCTGTCTTTTCATTACCTTTGTTTTGTATATTCTTTCTTATTGACAATGAAAAGAAGAATCTTGGTTTAGTCATTTAAATTTAGTGGCAGTTGAGTTTATATAAGTTAGAGGGTTATACTTATGTATTTTTCCCTATTGTGATTAAGAAAATCTGTTTGCAAATGATTTGCTTTATCTCATACATTTAAAAGATATGTAAAAAAATAACCTTAAAAATTTTTGTCAGTACTTTCCAAAGGTTTCCCATAGGGTCGTTCTATGTGATTTTGTATTAACATTGCTAATTGCTGCAAGACCAATTACCCCAAAACTCAGAGGTTTAAAGCAACAATGTTTATTATATCTAAGTTTCTGCGACTCAGGGATTGGGGTGTGTGTAGCTGTACCCACTAGCTCAAGGTGTCTCAAAAGGCTGCAGTCAAGGTGTTAGCAGTATGCTACCATCAACTAAAGTCTTGACTGGAATAGAACTCAGGTTCAAGTTCATGCATGTGGTTGTTGGAAGAATTTAGTTGCCTGCTCGCTGTCAGCCAGAGGCTACCCTCAGTTCCTGTCAAATTGGCTGCTCCATAGGTCAACTCACACATGAACACAGCAGGAGGCAAGAGAAGGAGTGGTAAGAAGATGGAAATCAGCCCCACCTGCATGCTTCAGTGGTTGAGCATCTACCTCTGAACCAGGAGACCATGGTTTAATTCCTGGTTAGGGCACAGGCCCAGACTGTGGGCTCGATCCCCAGTGGGGGGGGCATGCAGGAGTGACCAATCAATGATTCTCTCTCATCATTGATGTTTCTGTCTATATTTCCCTCTCCCTTCCTCTCTGAATTCAATAAAAATATATTTTTAAAAAGAAGATGGAGTCCCAGTTATTTTTTATTTTTATTATTTGTGAAGCATTTTTATTGGAATATCATTTATCTCTGAAGGAGAAAATAACTGACCAAACAACATTAATTAAAAATTTGGTTATTGTGACGTGCCTACAAGATGACAATTTTTGTCAAATATTTCTTTGTACAACTGGGACTACTTTAATTATTTTTATTAAATTTTAACTTTTGTTTTTCTTTTTACTTTCTTTACCCATTTCTCTCATCCCCATTTCTCTCCTCTGGCAATCACGAATCGGTTCTTTGTATCTGTGAGCTTGGTAAGGTACAACCAAGTCATGGAAGTGACATCTAGTTACCTTTGCCGTATTCTATTCCTTAGAAGCTAATTGCTAGGTCCAGCCCACTCTCAAGGGGAAAGATTACACAAGTGCATGAAAATCAGGAAGTTGGGGGTGGGGGGCATTGGGAGGCATTTCAGAAACTGTAAAGCAGAGGTTGTAATTTATGAGAGTTTGATGCAAAGATTGCAAGATTCCAGGGTTTAGACCAGGTTTTCCACAGGATCCTTTAAGGTCTTGCTAATTGCACTGTGAATCTTCAAGTGGGAATGGAAGGAGGCGGGGGTGGGGTGGGAAGGTTGGCAAGGAACATGATGGTAGAGTTTCTCAGTCCTATTTGTCCACTGAATTCTTTTGGTTGAAGAGTAGCCTATTTAACTTTCCTTTCAGAATGTCTGGAGAACATCTTCACTGGACACATGGTGTTACCGGGACCTGAGGAGTTGCCTTGCTATTGACTGCAGAATCTGGGGTCGGTGCACGTCTCCCAAGGCTCTTTGCACCTTATTAACTTGCTTAGGTTTATCTATGCCAGTTCCGTTATGATTTCCCTTGATTTGCCTATTGCATCAGCTGCTGGCAGCGTAAGCTAAATAAATGAAGATAGTGTATGATTTGATGTTGAGCCCGCTTATAGGCACTGTTGTGAGCCAACCATCATGTAATGTATATCAGCCCCCACTGTTGCTCTCCCTTCAGCCTTGGTAGATGGCAAAATCCAGACTGTGGCCAATTCCGCCACTTCTCTCTCCCTTCTCCCCCATCCCTGTAGAAATTGAGTTGTCACCAGTAACCACTTTAGAAAGAAAGATGTTAGCATAGTCACACTTCCCTTTTAAAATGGTTGTCAGCTGCTGCTGGACACATCTTGACTCATTGTTTTTGCTTCTTGCCCATGTCCCTCATTTAAAAATGCATCTTATATGGAGTGGCGGCAGTTCATGTATGGAAGGACTACGTTCCTATTTAACTGATTTCGACCTTTAGTAGCCTATGCTCATTGTTCTTCTCACACAGAGGCCTTGGCATCACGGACTATGCCCTGTGTGTCTGCATACTCCTGTCCAGTGCAGTACAATGCAGTATCCAGGGTATCTTTCTGAATGGACTCAGGTGATTGGTGGGTTGAGTACAGTGGCATGGAGTGGGGGTGGGGCATAAGCACAGCTATTGTTAGGTTATGGTTACATCCCTGAATGTCTGAACGCATGAAGAATGTTTGTTAGTATTGTAGCCTAAAATTATTCATTTTCTGCCACTTGTGAAAAATACTTTGCATGTTCCTGAGGCAGGGGAGGAGGGTAGAGAAGGGGAGATGTAGACAGTCATGTTTCTTTGCTGCTGGGCCTGCTCCTTTATAGTCCTTTTTTCCAATTTTTTTTTTTTCTTTATGGATGTTTAAAGAGAGAGGAAGGGAGAGGGATAAAGAGATAGAAACATCAATGAGAGAGAGACATTATTGATTGGCTGCCTCTTGCACGGCCCCTATTGGCGATTAAGCCTGCAACCCAACCATGTGCCCTGGCTGGGAATTGACCTCTTTGGTTCCTGGATCAATGCTCAACCACTGAGCCACACCAGCTGGGCTTTTTGTAGTACTTTTTAATTAGGGTAAATCTGTTTTGTGTATATATGCGTTGAAAAAAGGGTTGCCTTCCACACGTCTGTGCTTTATTCCTCCTCAGGACTTTTGCAATTTTATTAGCCATTCTTTCTACAAAATAAGATTAAGGGTTAGTCTTACCAAACAAGTTACCAGGCATCTAGAAAAGATGGTTGTTGGTGGAATGTCGCTTTAGTACTAATCTGATGCATCTAGAACAGCCGTGGGCAAACTGGATCCAGCCCGTTTGAAATGAATAAAACTAAAAAAAAAAAGACCGTACCCTTTTATGTAATGATGTTTACTTTGAATTTATATTAGTTCACACAAACACTCCATCCATGCTTTTGTTCCGGCCCTCCGGCCCAGTTTAAGAACCCATTGTGGCCCTCGAGTCAAAAAGTTTGCCCACCCCTGATCTAGAACTTAAATGGATATTAAAAACAGTAGTAATGATGATGTGTAGTCCAGATGATTTTAAAAATGCTTTATTTATTCATTAATGGCTTTAGAAGGTGAGCAGATGTTCCATTGACTCATTTTGGTTCATGGTCCAGTCAGCAATTGGTATTGTAGCTTGCATGTTTCTATGCAACATATACATTGTATGTATATGTCATATGGTCCAATACATTAGAGAAAGAGGGAAACGTATAATAAAAACATCAGATCTCTGGCAGCAAACAGTATGCCTGGAGCTCGCGGTGACTTCAGCATTATCAGAATGTTGATAGCATTACATCTGTTGTGTCTGAAAAGTGCCAGGAAATGGTGCTAATTTATAACGTAGGAGGAGGGAGGTGAAGAAAGATACAGCGATGAAAAATAGTATACAGTCGAAGATCGTCGGCTAAATAGTAATTTGTTAAGTTTTATTCACACCATATAACAAAGTGCTGTCACCGACTTCTGGTTTGGTTTATAAATCAGCTGTGTGTGCCGCTCCTCTCTACTGCACGTGGAAACAGAAGACTTTTCTAAATCGCGCCTTTCGCTTTTGTCTTATGGAAACATTTCTGTATTTCTAACTGTTATGTTGTCTAGTCCAAGGATCTGAGTGCGGTAATGGAATAAAAATAAGGCCTCTGGCTACCAGCGAACTTTTCAAGGCAAAGGGCAGGGCATAAGGCAGAAAAACAGAGGGGAAAGACGGCCTCACTAGAGGAAGAACAGAGAGAAAAGGGGCAGATGGTAGGAATGATAGAGAAAATGATGCTTTGCATTATCACAGATGCCTCCCAATTTTTAAAAACTTGAATGCCTACATCTTTGAAAAGTTTGAACACTAAAATAAAACCCTGTTTTCCTTTTCTTTCATTTTCATTCATTTTGCCCCCAAAGTGCTTTTTTTTTCTTTTCTAAATTTTCATTGACAATATATAGCACATGATTAAGATCACTAAATTGGACAGAGTATGATGTCAAGACCACAAAACAACAGACGTTTATAGGACGTCCAGATGTAGCCGTACAGACAAAGAGTTTGTGCCTGCCTGTGGGATACTTCCAAAATCCTGAGTGGAGCTCCTGCCCCACCCCATTCTTCCTCTATAGCTGGCTGCTCTTTGAAGACCAAATTTTGGAAGTCCGTCTCTTATTCTAAGGCTTTGATCCGTGATAAAATGCAAATCCTATATTTGAAGCTGGCATCAGTTACTTCTATACTTATAGTCTAGTGGAAGTGTTTCCAGTCCTTTCCTGAGTCTGAATCTTGTTAAGGAGAATATGTTAATCTGAAGAACCTGGCAAGAACAGAAGTTGCAAAATAAGAAATTTTGTGAGTACAAAGACACCTCTGCTAACTGCCTGACAGTGTCCCAAGTGTCCCCTGACACTTTTAGCCAGTGACACAGTATTAGTTTCCTATTGCTGCTGTAACAAATTACCACAAATTGAGTGACCTAACACAAATTCATTGTCTTACATTTCTGGAGGTCAGATGTCCAAAGTAGGTCCTATAGCAGTGATGGCAAACCTATGACACGCGTGTCAGAGGTAACACACGAACTCATTTTTTGGTTGATTTTTCTTTGTTAAATTGCATTTAAATATATACTATAAATATCAAAATATGTCTTTGTTTTACTATGGTTACAAATATCAAAAAATTTCTATATATGACACGGCACCAGAGTTAAGTTAGGGTTTTTCAAAATGCTGACACACCGAGCTCAAAAGGTTCGCCATCACTGTCTGATAGGCTAAAGTCAAAGCATTGCCAGGGCTTCATCCCTTCTGGAGTCTCTAGGGGAGAATCCATTTCCACACCTTTTCCCGCTTCATAAGATGCCCACATTCCTTGGCTGGTGGCCCCTTTCTCCATCTTCAAAGCCAACCACAGTGGTCTCAGTTCTCCCCATATTACCACCTCTCTGGTTCTCTGCAGCTGGGCAAGAGTGCATGCTTTTAAGGGCTGTGGTTTAGACAAAGCTTACCTGGATAATCCAGGCAATATCTCAATCTCAGTATCTTTCTTTGAATCACACCTGTAAGTCCTTTTTGCTACGTAAGGTAACATATCACAAGTTACGGGGATTAGGATGTGGCTATCTTGGAGAGAGGGAAAGCACTTATTCTGCCTAGCATAGGCACTAACTAGAAAAACATCCTGACATCATGTGTCCTGCATTGGTATAGCTTTTCATTAAACTGATTCAGTTAACAAGGCTATCAGGCCTGGTGAGATATTTCTACCAACACTGAGGGCTGTTTCTCTGCTGTGATTAATTGGAAGCAGTTGCTCTGTCAGCCTTGCTTCCTAACTCTAGCTGAGCTAGCCACCAGAGACATCTGAGTCAAATCTTTGATTTCTTCCTACTGCTTATAAAATCATGTATTCTACCATCTCATCACCCACAGGACCCGTAGATTTTGGCAGCAATCATCTAGGTTTGCCCTCCCGGGGGCAGTCATACATTAGATTCCCAAGACCTTCAGCAACAAATCATCCATGCCGCAGTCTTTCATAGAGGAGAAAACTCAGACTTGGGAAGGAAAATAAATTAGCAAAGATCATGCAGACCTAGATCTACAGACTCCCAGGCCTGGGCCCACGTGTAGTTCTGCCAAACCATAGGCAAACTTTTCAAATGGAAGTGTCATGTCAAATAGGGAGCCTTTGTACTAAGAGGAACTAAATCAGAAGGGGTTTGTTTGTTCATTAATCGTTCACTTAATCAGAAGATGTCTTCATGGGATCAAGCCTTCATGCAAAGTATATGCTTAGCTAAAACTCTGAGGTCAGGAGAATCATGAATGATTTCCATGGATGGGAAAACCCCGGGGGGAAATCTCATTAATGCTTTTAAGATCTCGCCATAGATCTTAACTAGTAGATGTAACTAGTTTAGGAAAAAATAAGCCTTGATGAGATTTTACTGAGCTTTCATTTCAATATTCCTGCAAATCCCAGGCCAATTAGATCCTCTCTACCTTACTGGCTACTTTCTGGATTTAGTAGCTCTTATTCCCCCAAGCAGGTATTTCCCGGTGGCTCCTTAGTTTAACAGTGATGTCAGTGACTAAACATAGTACCTGGGCCACCAGATTCTGGCCTACAGGTAGCCTCTTGGGAAGCCCCGTATTTGAGTTTTGTGAAGTCTATTCCTCTACAACACTGTGCTTTAATTTCTAAATTACAGGAATTTCTGTTCCAGGAGGGTTGTGCATCTCTGAGAAATCTGGTTGTTCTATTGAGATTGATTGTTCTTTTGAATGTGAGCTAACCAGTGAGAAGATGGAGGAGTCAGCTGGTTTCCCTGACCTGACTGCAAGCTCTCCCACGCCATTTAACATGGGCTACCACTGTTGTGCTTTTTAAATATGTTTTTATTGACTTGAGAGAGAGAAGAGGGAAACATCCGTGTGAGAAAACATCAATCAGTTGCCTACCAGGGACTGAACCACAACCTGGACATGTACCCCAACCTGGAATTGGACTGGCCACTGCTCTGTGCATGGGATGATTCTCAACCAACTGAGCCACACCAGCCAGGGCAGCTATAACTGTTTTGGTGTATTGACTGCTAGGTTTTTTGATGCAGAGTCCTCAAAACTTCTTCTAATAAAACGTTTATTTTTCATAGTCACACTTTACACTATTCAGAATGTTAAATCAGATAGTGTTTTCCTAGACTACTAGACTAGGAGATGAGCATTTTTGTGCTTTCATTGTTTGAAGAAATATGCAGATGGCCAATATTTTTAAAGGGCAGACAAATCCATAAAAGAGAAAGGTAGAAGATATGTAACTAGTTAAGGAAAAAAATAAACCTTGATGAGATTTTACTGAGCTTTCATATCAATATTCCTACAAATCCCAGACCAATTAGATCCTCTCTGCCTTATTGGCTACGTTCTGGATTTAGTAGCCCTTATTCCCCCAACAATCATTTATTCAGACTTAATAAGAACCAGGAATTCTGTTAAGGACAGGTGAGATATGGTCCCTGCACCAAGTTAATTTGGATAAGGCAGCGAGTCGCACATCTTCTAATTCAGTTGCCCTTCTTCGACCCTCCTTCACCATTTCCTTTACTCCTCATTGGTTTCAAATAGGAACACAATACTAGTATATGCTCAGCTTCACACATATTCTCTTGATTCAAAATAGAGTTGAGACTGGAACACAAAGGACTATTTGAAGAAGCATGCACATATGAAAAGTAATATATATATTAGAACTAAACATGCCTTACTAATGTGTCTCCTGGGAAAGATGGAATTATTACTTGTATATTTCACCATTCCAATGTATAATATGGTGACTAGGTGACACTTGATTAAGGTATTCAACTACAAACAATACCTACATTGTTTTTTTGAGAACAACTTGGAGTTTTGAATGTGGTTAAATATAACCAAACACAGACTTCTCCAGGGCTAGGCATAACGTCCAGGCACAAGGAACACATGATTTATTTGCTAGTCAACAGCCCCTCTGGAGAGTAGAACTATTCAGAACAATAGGACCCAGTGAACACCTCTATTGTAACTCAACCTGGTTAGTGAATCTCCCCTAAATTTATACATTGAAAAGGTGGAGTTTCTCATCTTTTTATTTAAATGTAGTTCTATTGATTTCAGAGACGGAAGAAGAGGGAGGGAAAGCTAAATATCAATGATGAGAGAGAATAATTGATCAGCTGTCTCCTACATACCCCCTACTGGGGATCGAACCCACAACCCATGCCCTGACCAAAAATCAAAATGTGAACTTCTGGTTCATAGGTCGATGCTCAACCACTGAGCCACACCGGCCAGAGAGGCATTTCTCATCTTAAGAAGAAATTGATTTCTGTTACCTGCAATTGTGACTATTCATGAAATCATGGAATTTCAAAAGCTACTTTGGAGATAATCTGATTTGTCACATTTTCACAGAGATGAGGAAATTTTCTCACTTTATAGATAAGTATCAGAAGTTTTAAATCTCTATGAAAGGTCATACAGCTAAACACAGGCAAGACTAGAGTTAGGAACTAGACTCCTTCCTTCTCATGCAAGGTTGTTTCTACTCTTGCACAAGTCTGACATTTACTAATGCACCTCATTTTTATCTTCAAAGGAAACTCAATTGCCAAAGGACCATCAAGATTTAATTTCTTCCTGTCTTTCTGTCTTCTCTTTGGTTATTTACTTATTTCTCTTCGGCTCATTAAACAGAACTTTTCTAAGAGTCCACCTCTTATTTGCTGCTCTCAGAAATACACATTTTAAGTACTCTTCGGAGTTCAGTCATGCATCTACTCAGTCCTACAATGATAGGGATGAGTAAACTACTAAGGATGTGTTGGGGAGGAGTACTATGTATGCAACGATGTGTGTATGTTTGTGTGTATGTGTGAGTGTGTCAGTTAGTAAAGTGTAGATAGGAATGTAAGTCATTGATGAGGAGGAACTTCATCTTGAAATTACTGTTTGTTCCTTAGTTATCAATGATCCATATTCAACTTTGTTTTGTTTGTAGGTGCTTTAATATTCATAAAACAAACATAAACAAAAGCCCTTGATCTTCATTTTATGTCTTAGTATTTTTAATAGTAACAGTACATTGGTTACTAACAAATAGAGTGTTAATTCATATAAACCAATAAGAAATATCAATTCATAAATATTCTTGTTTGCTCATACCCTTCCACTCACACATCCACCAAGTACCTGGTATGATTCATAAGAGCATGGTTATAATCTCAGGGTTGATGAAGGGGAAAGTAGCAACCTTGGTCTGGGAATCTGGACATTTGGGTTCTGCTCTTAGGCAGTCCCTGACCAAAACCAAAGCATCTTTGTTAAGAACTTGTATAAATGAGGCACGTGTGTATTCTCACTGACCTTTGAGAACGGAATTGTTTCCATCTCATTTGACAAATATAAGAACTGAGCCTCAGAGATAGTAAGTGGCCTAGTAAAAGAGATGGAATTCAAATATAGATTTTTCTGGCTCCAAATCCCAAGACAATATCACCGCCCCCATCCCCCACCCCCACCCCCGATAGTGCTGCCTTCTTACTCTGTGTTCTTGGAAAAATCACTTGGCTTTTGTGAGCCTTGGGCTTCCTCATTAATCAAATGATGGGAGTTGGGTTTTTATCATTTGTAAGATTCCCTGTAGCTCCAGGATTGGAAAAGGTTGTCATCTCTTCCCTACCTCATCCCCAACTCCTTTGGCATTTACTTGTTTCATAGCCAGCTCTTAATCATTACAAAGAAGATGATATGCAAAGTGATGTCTGGCCATGAAGACAGGATCTGAGTGTTTTCATTCTGACCTCTACATCCGTCTGCACATCTTTCCTATAGAGCAAGATCAAAGTGTGTGTGTGTGGGGGGGGGGGGCGGCATGGGGAGTACAGAGGGAGAGACCAAGGACTTCAATTATATTTTAAAACAATAGATGCCCATTAAAATTGTAGCTTTCATTTTTTATATGTATCTATCCAATTTTCCCAACACCATTTATTGAAAAGACTATCTTGACTCCCATTGTATGCTCTTGCCTCCTTTGTCAAATATTAATTGAGCATAATGACTTGGGTTGATCTCTGAATTCTCTGTTCTGTTCCATTGGTCTATATGTCTGTTCTTGTGCCAGTACCAGGCAGTTTTGAGAACAATGGCTTTGTAATATAACTTGATATCTGGTATTGTGATCCCTCCAACTTTGTTTTTCTTTCTCAGGATCGCTGCAGCTGTTCTGGGTCTTTTTTTAATTCCAAATGAATTTTTGGAGAGTTTGTTCTAGGTCTGTGAAATATGCCATTGGTCTTTTAATGGGGTTTGTATTGAATCTATATATTGCTTTGGGTAGAATGGGAAAAAAAAGAAAGATTTGGTGGGAAGGCAGGGGAGTGGGGGTAAGAGATCAACCAAAGGACTTGTATGCATGCATTTAAGCATAACCAATGGACACAGACACTAGGGGGGTGACGGCATTTGCTGGGGGTTAGGGGTGGCTGGGGAGAGGTCAATGGGGGAAAAAGGAGACATATGTAATACTTTAAACAATAAAGAATTGAAACATAAAATTGTAGTTTTCTACATCTCTGGCAAATTACATTGTAGATGAGATAAGTGCAGCCTCACATTTAAATTAAGGGTATCTTTAGGCTGGTAATCTTAATTTGCTGTTCAACAATTTTAATTCAAGTCAAGGCTGTGTAATTAGTGCCCTTAGCCAATTGCCATTTCTCCCTGCTTTGTAGCTGTATATACTGCTGTTAAGACAAGAGTACTTGTGTGGAAAGTGCACATCAACATACTAAATTATTAAAGTTGGCATACCTCAAAAGACACTCCTTGTGCATGCTGATGCTTCAGAACAGGAGGCCTTAACTCATTATACCCAGGGAATATTGGTACCATGGTTGGCCAACATGGAATAGCACCATTTTTGTAGAGAGAGAAATTAACATGAGATTTTGTTCTTATAGCAAATATACAAAGTTTACAAGGCTTCAAAGTATTTTTAATTAGAGGCAACTTTAGCATAATTTGATTTTAAAATCATTTTTTATTTTATGTGACAGACTACTCTTCAAACTAAGATATGCAGATGATGGTGGTGGCAGGAGGGCGGGGGCGGGTTGGTGTGTGCCTACATGTCTGCATGTGTTTACATTATAGCTTAAAACCAGAGCCAGGTAGATATCTGCAGGAAGATAAAATAATTAGAAAAATTCTTGAGTT
This sequence comes from Myotis davidii, assembly GCF_000327345.1. Taxonomy (NCBI): domain Eukaryota; kingdom Metazoa; phylum Chordata; class Mammalia; order Chiroptera; family Vespertilionidae; genus Myotis; species Myotis davidii. Next base: position 430,376 of record NW_006283139.1, read on the forward strand.
GAGGTTCCATTTATACTATTGAGATGAAAGGTAAACATTTGTTTATTGGGGGTAAAATCAAGTTATACATATAGTTTTAAAATGTATTTTTTTAATTTCAGAGAGAGGAAAGGAGATGAAGAGAGATATAGAAACATCAGTGATGAGAGAGAAGCATTGATTGGCTGCCTCCTGTACACCCCACACTGGGGATCGAGCCTACAACCTAGGCATGCTCCCTGACAGGTAATAGAATCATGACCTCCCAGTTCATAGGTCAATGCTCAACCATTGAGTCATGCCAGCCAGGCTATATATGTAATTTTATTAATAATTATGTAGCTTAATAATAGTATATACTTATAAATTATGCATCAGTTTATGTGCTTATATATGCTTGTGGGTATGTAGGAGTGCGGGTGTATACATATGAATATATGTTACTTAATTAACTTCAGATTTCTGCTTTGAAGAATGAGCTACATTGAAAGTCAAATATAAGTTCAAACTGTTTTCTCTTTTCTGGTACCTAAAATGGCTTTAATGAAGAAAACCTATATTATCGTGCTTTTTTGTATTTTAAGTGCCTTGAGAATAGGGGCTTTATCAGTTTGCATTCCTTGAGATAACTAGCAGACTTCCTTTCAGACTCTTAGTAAATGTTTGTTGAACTCAATTATGTAATAGAACAGTTGACTGTTGCTGACAATGGCTTTCTAATGTATGAATGTGCTCAAGGTTTTATCGTCCGCCTATTGAATTCTCGGTATGTCTGCTGCTTTTCTCCACTCCAACAGGACTATAAGCATATTTATAGACAGACAAATCTGTTGCCTATTTGAAGAAAAGTGTGCCACTTAGAACTTTTTTTAGAGAAATATTAGCATTGTAAATTTGACTTTCTTGCCTTAGGGGAAAGAAAGGAGATCTAACAGCATAGAGTATATTCATGTGATATTTTGGCTTGTGAATCTTGATCTAACAGATTTGAAAGGTACTCTTAAAGATTCCATTTGGACAGGAATATAATCTGTTTATTCTGACAATTCCAACAAAGTTTATAGTCTTAATCCTTCTGATTGGCCGTTAATGACTTCTAGAGATAATCAAGTGGAATGGCCCATCTGAGCCCAGAGTGGAAAACCAGAACATCTCTTTGAGAATCCCATAACAATTTAGAAAATAAAAAATGCAAAACAGATAAGAAAAAAAGTTCTTTGCTTTTTAAAACAAACAAAGATGGAAACCTGTGTTTTGATTCCCCCAGTATTAGTGGGATGATGTGAGAGATATTGCTCATTATCTTGCTAGCTACTTAGAAGTAGCACTATGTTGGGGACCAAAGATCACAAGCCACCCCAAAACTCTGTAGAAGACAAGGGCCAGACCTATTAAAACCTAGAGCTCACTATAGTCTTGAGAGAGTGGTTTTACATAATGATAAAACAGGGATGGCAAAACACCAGCATAGTGAATATTAATATGTTATTTGGGGGGAGGAGTGGACTGAAATTATGTCTTTGTGCATATCTTTCTTTGTAGTCCATTTGATCTTGCATCCCATTTGTAAAATTTGTATAATTATACACTTTCCTAATGGAGAGAGTGTTAAAAACACCCATGCAGAAAACATTAATTAAGAATAATCATGTGCCTTTGTGTCTGCCCTGGGGCAGCTGGGTCCTCTGTTTTCCTAAAGTTGGGTCTCAGGGCTTGCACCTGCTGGTCCAATTCTTCCTGGTGTCTGAGACTAATTCTGTTCTTACTTATAGACTATTAACTGAATTCCAAGTCATCATTTCAGAAAGTTCAAGATAGAGGAAACCATGCCATTTCATCTGAACTTGTGCCTCACTCTAGTGACCTCCAAACACTACGCCAAACCTGGTATCCAATCATAGGATATTGCACTTCACAATTGTCTTAATTGTATTCCTTTGCACTAAAGGTTTGGTAGAAAACGGAACCCTACTTTGTTCTTGCCCACACTAACTGGGCTGTGGCACAGCTGCCAAATTTCTAGCAACCTCAATGCTTACTGTCTCTTTCTTTGATTCCCCTCTTTATTGGCTGACCTTGAGTTTCCTTTTGAAAAGTTTCACCCAGCTGTTGGAACAGCCGATGATCACTCCTTCCTGAACATTTTAGAAGCTATGTGCCACCACCTCAGGCCAAGGACCTCTCTCTGAACTACTGCATTATATCTCCCTGCTTTTTCCTTACCACCCCTGCCCCCAATATGTTCTCCACTCTAAAAAGTAATTTGCATCATGTGGATGTTCTGTTTGAAAGAACTCCAGTGGCCTCCCAGTGTACTTAAGCGTTCTTAACATGGTCTTTAAGGCCATACACAATATTGCTCCTGCCTAATTCTCTTTGGTCTCTCTCTTACTCCCTGGCTGCTTTCTAAACTCACAGCCATTAGCCTTTTGTTTTGCTGTAAATCCTTTGCACACACAATTTCCCATCTCTGAAGACCTCACTCTTCTAAGCTCTTAGAGTTAGTACCTACTCATTTTTCAGGTTTCTGTGAATGTATTATTTCCTTGGCACACCCTGTCATTTTCTCTCTGGGGTTTCCATTCAGAGCACTTAGCACAACCTGTAATTAATTATTTATATGTGTGTTAATGGCAGCTCAGATCATAGCATGTTTGAAGGCAGGGGCCAACCCACGTTGTTCTCTACTGGATACCCAAATCTTAGCAAATTACTCACCTGCAGAGTAGATTAATTTGCAGACTTCATGTTTAAATGATTAAATAAACATACTATCTACTTGGATCATAATGTATTGCTACTTTCTCTCCTCTCCTAATAATTTGTCCCCATCAATTCTTGTGTAGCAAGAAATCAGCATGTAATACCTAGTACTCACAGTCCCAGTGTAAGGTAGACATTGTGATTCCCATATTAGGGGAAAAAAAAAAAAGAAGGGACTCTGGAAACAGTGATTTCTTCCAAGTCACAAGCTTAGTTATGATGAAACCAGAATTCTCGTCTGAGTCTGTTTTCTCCAAAGCCTGTGCTCTCCCTACCACAGCTGGCTACCTCTCAGAAAATTCATCATTTACGGCCCCAACTTTGTTCTCTCAGCTGATGTCTGCTGTTGAGTCATCACTGAATACCTGCCTGACCCTCAGCCCTTCTGTCTGCCCCACCTCCAGTCTCTTACTCTGCCATTCAATCCTTATCATAAAGGAACTCTCACTGATTGAAGCAGATGTTAGTTTACATGATTGCATTTTATAGACTAGAGATATGCTGCCATTTTACTGAGTTAAACCAAGCCCAGGCTTCCCTTATTCTGGTAGTAGCTACCACCTAAATTACTTGGTATAGGGTCTGAGAGAAAGTAAGTTGCCAACCTATACTGTGGATGGACTCATGGCCATCTCATCCCTACATGCATCCCACCTGGTGAACATATATGACTGTGACAACTCATAGTAGGTTTTACACTATAACTATGAGAAAACATTTAGAGAAAGATGATATTTTATACTACACAGTTTGAGACTTCCAGTAATAATTGTTCTGCCCTATTTTAAAAAACAAACAATTGTCTTTATTGTTGAAAGTATTATAGATGTCCCCCTTCTTTGATCCCGTCTACCCCACCCCCACCCCCAGGCCTACCGCACTACTGTCTGTGTCCATGGGTTATGAATGTTCTGCCCTCTTAATCCCCACTCATGCACATGGATAAAGGTTTGCAAAATCAACAAGCTATTGAAAGTGTTGCTGATGGTGAGTCCAGGATAGAATCACCATTGTTAAAATTCAAGCATAATACCAGAGCCCCTGCAGTGCCCCAGGAAGTGAGCTCGCCACTTACATCATGGCGGGGTTCTGCTCATACCCTTCCTTGAGGTCTTTGCTCTTTCAGATTTATAGGAACATGGGAGCTTCAGTAAGGGGATTGCTTTTAAATTGATTAAATTCTGGACAATGACTTCCAAGAGGAGGTGAGAGAAATTAGTATTAATGAGGTTCAAGTAGTTAAATCAGTGAAAGTTGAGCTCTGCTAAAATGCAACACAGTATTATCTGTATAGACGATGCTTTTGCAAGGCACTTCTAACCTATGCTTAATAAGCTGTAACATTCACCTCTCTTCACTTTATGAGATTGCCAGTTAATCTGATGTTTTTAACATTACATTTTCCAATTTTCAATGTGAGACTTTCAACCAATCAAAATTAGAATCAAATTTGCAAGCAAAATGCCATAAGATGGAGTAGGATATTCTCTCCTGAAGTTGAAATATGAAACATCAGTCATGGCTGAATTTACTAATTTTATGACCCTATCCCAAAGTGCTTGGCGGAGGATTTATGTTGATGATGTCCATGAGGCTTATTGCCTATGATGTCATTGCTCATTATTGTGTTTACTGATTTATTTCTCATATGCCCAACATCAGGTATTTTTCCTCCTTCAATGAGTGAATCTGTCCTTTAAAACTACATAGTTCAGAGGGACAGTGATAAACTCTTTACTTTGGAAAAGTGAAAGTGTCAATGTCATGTGTTGTCAAGTGTCTAATCTAGCCATGTGGCCAGCAACTGGGAGAGATGATCCTTGAAATCTGTGAGTTAGGGCTAAGATCATTTAAGAGGCTTAGGGATTGTGTCATGAAACATTCTTGTTAATAGAACAATTTAACCACCACTAAGGTGATCTCTATCTTGACCAGTTCAAGAAATGCAACTATTCCAAAGAGTTTTCAGAGTAATGTATCAGCATAGCTTCCCTGGGACACATGGGCAGAATATGGAGATGGGCAGTCATTTCAATGGAGAAAAGGAAAGGAGAATACCTGGAGTTGGATGTAGCTTAGACCACCTTGCTGACCACCTTAGGTTGGGTCTTTGGAATCTGAAGTTGGAAATTTGTGTAGCTTTGGCCCTTCCTGGGACACTGTGCTAGTCCGGATAGTAAAGTGAGGTTGAATGTGGTTAGATATGATCCCACAGGACAAGGCCAGTGGCAGAAGGAGACAGGGCTATTGACTCTTGACCAGCTTAGAAAAACCATAACCAATGGTACCAGGGAACAGGTGAGATGTGAACAAATTTCCTTCCCACTCACTGTGAGCAAAGGGCAAGGGGTTCACCAGGAGCTCACTGCCCTCTCTCCAGGCACTCATTCAACTAAGCCAGTGTTTCTGACTTCCCTGGGATATATCTGGAAAGCTAAGCTGCTGTCATGAAGATAATTTGAATGTTTCAAGCAGTGGAACAGCCAATTTGCTATTCCTAGGGTACCACTGTTTTTGTTTTGTTTTGTTTTGGGTTTTGTTGTTGTTGTTGTTGTTTGTGTGTGTGTGTGTGTGTGTGTGTATGCATATGTGTGTATATATGTTTGTGTGTGTTGCGGATGGGGTGGACTTAAGAAATGATCCACTGGAAAATTTAATCAGAACCACTTTGTCATTTGAGGAAGGAAAAAAGGGAACCGATATTTATAGAGTAATCTGCCATGTGCCATTCAGTGTACCAGGCACTTTATGTGCACTGTCTTAACACTATCACACCCCGCTTTGCTATTCCCTTTCTACAGATGAGAAACAGACTCCAAACCAGAGTATGATGACTAACTCACATTTATGCGGCTCAGAAGGGGTGAAGCCAGAATGTGATTCCAAGCTATTTAATGCCTAAACTGGTGCCCCTCCACATTATTATTATTATGTTTCCCTGCACTGATATCTGTAGTTGGTGAAAAATCACCATACCTAATTCCACTTTGTATGAGACTAGCATGGATGTGTAGCCTTGTGTGTGTGAATATACGTATGGCCACGTTGAAGTGAGGGATTGTTTTTCAAACCTTGGCTTTTCTTCCTGGGCTTTCCCCAGTGTCCTCTTAGATGGGAGCCATGATATCTGAAAAAACAACACATGTCTTTCCAGAGAAGTAAAAGAAGGGGGCTTCTCTGTCCCAAATATGGGATTATTCAGCCTTTGCACTAAAGAATTTGGGCATGTTTTACCAGAACCACAAGATTCCTCTTTTTAATCATAAAAAAGTGTTCAGCAAACATGCCAAGTTTCCTAATATTCCAACCTTCAGGACCAATCTTTTGGTTAATGTATATTCATTCTCCTCCGGAGCTTTTTTCCAGGAGATGTTTTGCCAAGTTGTCCTTATTTTTCTAATTGCCCAATTTTCTTTTCTCTGTTAAACAATAATTAAGGAATGAGCCCAAAACTGCCACCTTTTTTGAGACAACATTAATCTCCTGCCCTTTCTACATTTTAATGGGTCTAATTTATCCCTATTATCTGCTCCCTTCACTGCTCAAATTCTGCGAAGAAAATATTCTTCTCTTTCACCCTTCTCATTGCTCTACTGCTTTTTTGCATTTTATTTTCCCTACTACCTTCAACTGATTCTGTATAGCATTGTTTCTATCTACTTTTCATTATCAGCAGGATACATATCCACATATATAAAAGCCTAGTATGCAAAATGTCCCCTTGGGAGTTTGACCAACTAGGAGTTTGCTCACTCTCTATGACATACGCTGACCACCAGGAGGCAGTGAAGAACAAAGGAAGGCCCCGGCTGGCAGCTGGCTGCCACTAGGGACCCTTCCCGTGCACAAATTTCATGCACTGGGCCTCTAATATGAGTATAAGAGTCTTCTCCTCCCTCCTTCCCTACTTGATCTGCTTTCTGTTGCTTCATTCTCTCTGCTCTAATCCTCCATATGCCTGTGATCAATTAATAGGTTAATTAATCAACCAGACATAACTCAGAACTTACCCTGAGATAAACAATGAAGCATCAGCCCTGGCATTTAGGAACTTACAGTCTGAATAGGGAGGCATGCAAATAGACAATTGTAATAAAACAAGAGGCCTGGAGCATGAAATTTGTACATGGGTAGTTTCTAGGCCTGGCCTGCAATCAGGGCCATCTTCCCAGGCTGCCTGCCCACCCCCCACTGCCACCCACCCCCAATTCCCCATTCGCCATTGGGTGATTTGAGCCTGCTGGCCAGGGGAAGGGACCAAGAGGTGGTCAGTGTGCCTCATAGTGACTGATCGAGTGGTCATTCTTGTCATTTTGCTGTTAGGGTCAATTTGCATATTACCCTATTATTATATAGAACTAGAGGCTCAGTGCATGATATTTGTGCACTGGGGAGGGGTCCCTCAGCCCAGCCTGCACCCTCTTGCAGTCTGGGATCCCTCAGAGGATGTTCTACTGCTGGCTTAGGCCCACTCCCTGTCGGGGCCTAAGCACTACCATGGAGGTGGGAGAGGCTCCTGCCACCACCACTGCGCTCTCCAGGCATGAGACCAGCTTCTGGCTGAGTGGCGCTTCCCCTGTGGGAGCGCACAGACCACCAGGGGGCAGCTCCTGTGTTGAGCGTCTGTCCCCTGTGGTCAGTGCATGTCATAGCAATTGGTCGTTCCACCATTTGGTCAATTTGCATATTAGGGTTTTATTATATAGGATGCAGCACAGGCAACAACAATACAGATTGGAAGATGTTGTGGGAATACAGAGGAGGAGCTCCCACTCATGCTTAGGGGGCACACCAGGCTTCCTGGAGTGAGTGACATTTTAGATGATTGTCCTGATTGGTGGACAAATGGGTTGAATACCATAGTTCATTTCCATTCATAGCAAACTTGATAATCAGTGGATATTGACTTCTGTTGCGTCTTCAATAACTCAATAATATATCCATTAAGGACATCTTATAAGGTACTTTGAAATGCCCATATTAAAAAAAAAAGTGTATTTATTAAAATAGAGTCAAGCCAAACTATTAACCCAGCCATAAACTCTAGAACAAAATACTTGGTTTCTACCTGACAAAAAAAAAAAAAAAAAAAAAAAAAATAAACAAAAAAAAAAAAAAAAGAATTAACAACAACAACAAAAAAAGGGAAACAAAGTGTGAGCTCCCTATAGGTCCTGAGCTGATTATTATTTTGTTGTTGTTGTTTTTTAAAGAGAGGCTTTCTTTTTTTCTTTACTGTTGAAAGTATTACATATGTCCCCTTCCCCTCCCCGCCCATTGTCCTCTCCCAGCCTGTCCCCCAACCCCTGCCTTTATTCTGCCCCCCATTGTCTGTGTCTATTGATTATGCTTATATGCACACAAGTTCTTTGATCTCTTATCTCCCCCCTCCTTTATTTTTTTTATTTTTTATCTTATTTTTTTAAATATATTTTATTGATTTTTTACAGAGAGGAAGGGAGAGAGATAGAGAGTTAGAAACATCGAAGAGAGAGAAACATCTATCAGCTGCCTCTTGCACATCCCCTACTGGGGAAGTGCCCGCAACCAAGGTACATGCCCTTGACCGGAATCGAACCTGGGACCTTTCAGTCCGCAGGCCGACGCTCTATCCACTGAGCCAAACCGGTTTTGGCACTCCCCTCCTCCTTTAAATACCTCTTTACTTAAAGATATCTCACCTAATTGTGATATTCTTATGTTTCCTACATCTTAAACTACTATCCGATTAGAAAGAACCAAACTTAAAGGGTTAAGAGTTCTTTGAAGGAACATGTCCTCACCCCAGAGAAAAGTGATCCCTAATACCTTAATAATGAAAGAGAAAGCAAACAAACTAAACCTATAAAACAAATTAACAAACTCTATAAACACAAGTAGACCCTTGGAATGAAAAATAGCAGTAGATATTTAGTACCTTGATAACTCCCAGGGTTGCCCCTGAATGCTAAAGAGCACAGTGATTGGTATTAAGAGTGATGGGCTAGAGTCAGCAAATAAAGGCTTATTTAGATTCAAGGAGCTTTATTTCACAAGTTGAGGATGTTGGATAATTTATGGTGGATGCTTTCCCCCAAAACTGGAATATAATTTTCTTATTAGCAGAAATACATTTTAATCAAATGACCACACATGGTTAACAGTTTGTATCCCTGTGGTTGCTGTGTTAACTTACTGTGTCACTCTTGCCATTTCCCAGAAAGATAAACCTCTGCTATAGAGATCTTCCTGGATTTCTGAAGGCCCCCTCAAATAGCAGGTGCCCTGATTGCTTCCAACGGGAACATAGTTCCTTGTGTGTGTCAGCGGTATTTCCTCACCACTAAAGCTTCTTTAGAAACCTTTTAGGAAAGGAGAAATTCTCATTTAAAAATGCAAAGTTCTGACATCTTGAGTATGAGTAATAGCAGGCACAAGGAGTTTGTATAATTGATTCAAGACAATGCACTTAAAACGTTTACAAAGTACTTTATAGATCATCAAGTGACTTTAGATCTAGCCTTTCACATTACAATGAAGTATATTTTGTTCACCTTTCTGGTCACAGTTATTCATTTTAAGTGTTTCCTTTTCACAATTACCATAATAATCTGACTCACCATTGCCTTTTTTTCATAATTATCAGCACACTCTCCTTAATAATAGTACAATCTATTATTCTTTTGTGCTCACAGCATTACAGGATGTAGAGACATAAGGAAGGAAAGATCTTCAGCCATGCCAATATAGATGAAAATGAGGATTTTTCCTAGTAGAATATGTACTCTTGGAGATTTCTTTTGTTCCCATTCCTGGTCGAAACATCATTATTGTGTGGACCCCAAGGAATCTTTGACTTTATGCATAGCCTTACTGGGGAGAAATATTCCCACACTGAGGGTTAGTGCAATTTGAAGCCCGCGTGTTAGTCTGGGCTAAATGGAATATGCTCCTATTTGAAGATCTGATTCTTGCTTCATCATGTACTTATCTGCGAGGAGACTTTGCAAAGGCATGAAATGTTTCCGAGGCTCAGTTTTATCACTTGTTAAGCGAAGGATTTTTATTTTTTACTCCACAGTACTATTTCTGAAATAGCCATGGGAAATCATTGGGGGATATTTTTATCTATCTATCATCTATCTATCTATCTATCTATCTATCTATCTATCTATCTATCGATCTAGATATACATACAGGATGTGGCAAAGTAGGTTTACAATTATTTGCATGGAAAACAATGTAATAGCAAATTAATAATACAAGAATAAACCCTGTGTTTTGTGTGCTTACAACTATAAACCTTCTCTTTCCCCCCCTGTGTATTTTTTAATTTACTAAAATAAATTTTCATCCTTTATTCTTTACATTTTACAAACTTTTTTTTTAGGGATTTATTGTATACCATGTCTGTAAGAAAGGAGGGAGGGATTCTTGATGGAAAGAAACGCAGAAATTCTGCATGCCAGCCTCTGGCACAGAAGCATGAAGGGCTCAAACCTCAGATAAAATTCCTAAGGACGCAGGCCTCAGGCCTAACTATATGCTGTGTTGTTTCTACAGCTGTGAGCAGTGTCTGTGACATACTTGAGCCATTCCACAAAGTTGAACACAAATATCTTCACGGTAATGAAGGCAGCAATTTCACCAATGAAAACCCATTTCTAATATTTATTATCTAAAGCCCGATGTTGCCTGAACTATTGCTCGGAGAAACCCTTATAGTGGCCACTTCTGGTGTAGGACTTTCTGTAGAGAGGGCTTGTGACCTCTGGTTGGTTGGATTCCTGAGTAAGGCCATAGTGGGGCTTAAACTAACGAACACACAACAAATCTCACTGTCTTTGCTGAAGGGACTTTTAAAGTAAATGACAAACATCATAGCAAGGAGTAAGGAAGCCTAAGGCATCATCATGAAACACCAACAATGTCTTTATGATGAATGAAAATATCATTCGGAAACAGTGTCTGTTTCACTGACAACTAGCCTTTTGGGCTATTTTTATTTGGCCCACGAAATTTTGGAATCTCCTCCATAGCCAATATTCAGATCTCTTTCTCAAAGGAACCCTTTCTGTCAGAGCCCACCCAGCAATAAATCAGCAAGACTGTCAAATTGTCTGTAGCATATCTCAAAATATTTCACATCCATGGCTGCGCAAAGAGAAATGTTCTGATGCTGTGAATTATTTCAATCAGAGAATCTTCAGGGAACAACCTGGGCAAGACAATAAATGGATGTCTTTATTGTTTTACCGACTGCAAAAGTATTGCCATACATATTGTATAAAATTAAAACGTTACAGAAAAATGCAAACTAGAAAACACGTATCCCCAGTAACCTGATCTCCAAAGAGAACTGCTGTTGACTGCTTGGTGTCTTTTTTGGCAGAATTTTTCCCACACAAGAAAACATCTGTAAATAAATATTTTAAGAGGATCCTAATCACGTATTTTATTTCACAATATTTTAAATAATACATCCTGGAAATATCTCATCAGTACATAGAAACTATTGTTTAAATAACTGCAGAGTTTTCCATTTCTAATGTCAAATTAAAATCATCTTCATTGCTTTTTTGAACACATTCTTGGTGGCATACAGAGCAGCTTAAATAATAAAGACTATACCAATACTAATACCAATACTAATGAATACCTTTACAGGCATCATAGAAAAAGCGTTTCTGGGGGGGCCTGGTTTAATCTGAGCTGATTCCACTTTTTAGCGCGCCCCCCCAAATGATAGTGACCCAAATAGACAATTTCTACGTGGTTTTGTAAGCAAAAACAACAGGGCTGGCGATCATACACTTTGCCAAGAAGGCAAAGCCTGGATCACTGCCTTCAAGTACCCTCTCTTGCATTGGTCTCCAAATCCATAACTTCATCTGTGTCTTCCAGATGACAATGGGGTCCTTTAGGGACCAGGGATGCCATAGTTGAGTCCCAACTTTTTCACTCAATCAGCTTTGTAACTCTGTGCAAATTATTGAATCTCCCTGAGCTTTTTGGTCGTCTGTAAAATGGGCCTACTGTCTGCTCACCGAGGATTAAATGGAAAGGACCTGGCTCAGGACCAGACCCCCAGTAGGTTTCAAGAAATGTTACTTCCTTGCTGCCCAAATCCAAACCTGTTCTAAGGGAGAGATGATGATTTTTATTGTATTAGGTGCTGCCCTCGACCTTGCTGATTACAAATTTCACACTCACCCCACTACAGTTGTGATTGTCATTAAAAAAAAAACAAAAAAAAAACTTTACAATTCTTTTGTTGTTGTTCACTTGCTTTTCCCAACATGAAGTACAGAGCCTAAGCTATGAGCAGAGTAGAGCTGCTATGGTGGGAATTGGAAAAGTGGCAAGAACTGGCCCACGTGACCTTCTGCACACTGGAACCCCCTCTGCAGAGCAGAGCACACCCCAGAACACAGCTGGAAACCTCCTGTGGGGAGGCCGCAGTGCTTCCTTCAGGAACTGTTGCAAAAGGATCTCATGTATTAATGAGGCCATTTAATGGGTTAATAATCCATTAGGACTTACCATCTCACAGTGCTTACATTGACCCTGCAATGACTTCATTCAGAACACTTTGTTTGTAAATGTCACGCACAACACCAAGCAGTTAGAAGTTATTTCATTTTTTTCTAATTTTGGGCTGAGGTTGGAAGGGGTGGGAGGTTGAGGCATTGAGTACTTCCCCATATCGGTATCGCTTTCCACCAACTGAGGAACTCTATCACCCACCATCAGTCTAGCTCTACCCACAGAGAGGTGAACTGCTTTGGGCTTCAAAGGGAAAGAAGACAAGGTGGCATGTCTCTGCCTGTGCCCCTAAGAGCACCCAAAAAACAAGGTGAGATGCTATCTCGCAATTTTTCAAAAAAGTGTGAAATCTCTTATAGCACCTGGAGGCAAATGGACAGGCCTTCAGGACACCATCCCATGTTAACTGACAGCAGTTTGGGGATTAACACAAAGACCAGACCTTCTGCATTTAAAGGGATTTCCCTGGGCCACACATCTTTTATGAACCAAGGTGACAAAGATGGACAGATAGGCAGTATAACCAAGGAGTTGAGGGAAAGAGCTCTGGAATCAGAAGAACCTGGAATTGAACCCAGATGATTAGCTCTGTGACCTTGAGCATATTCCCCACCCTCTCTTAGGCTCAGTTCCCCAGACTGCAAAATGAGAATAGTAATAGTATTTACTCATAGGGTTCTTGTGATCATTGAGAGACATAATGCATGAGTTGCCCTTAGCCCAGAGCCTGGCTCGTAGTAAGGACTCAATGAGCTTCCTTATGTACTCAACTTTCTCTCCATTTGACAAGGTGAAAGTATACAAGGTGTCCCCCCAAAATGTAATCATACTTAACAGCTGATTGCTCCATTGATGTTTCTTTCTTTTCATATATAACCCATTGGAATTAATAAGTATTCAAAGTGTATGTACATTTTTTGGGACATCCTATACTTGAGTAATTAGTATCATTGAATTAATACTATAATTTCATTAATGCTTGGAATCACCTGCGGTATAGGATAATATGGCGTAAAACTAATTTTGTAATTTAGTAATGGATGATTACACACATTGAAACCTCAGTCTAATATTAAGTAGAATAATATGCTAAGGACCCACAACCCAAAATATGATCACCTATACATACCGCACTTGGGTAACTTGGCTTGGTTGTAATTAATACATAGTGCAGATAGTGAAATCCGTTTTCAGGAGCTAAAAAAAAAAAATTACAGCCAAGATTGAACCTTGACTGACTTACAAAGCAACCTGAGACATCTGCTACAATATAATTTTGAGCATATATCCCTGCAATGCCATATTTAAGTGCAGTAATTCTATGCAATAAACTTTGTTCAGTATCCCACAATATCCCCAGGATCCTGCACAGTAAGAACAGATTTAGCTGTAGCTATTTTTGGCTATAACTATTCAAGTCAACCAAATTATTGAGAACCTACTGGATTTGAGGCACTGTTAGATACTATTAATGTGGACATAAAATATTCCTATGGTCTTTAGTGATATTAAAGAACATTTTATTTACATTTTCTTATTCAATTCTACCTAATTGAAGCCCACAAGTTAGCTAAGCAAGGATCACAATTTCTATTTTTTGTTACTTTTGTTTTAAAAATATACCACCTAATGTGAAGCTCCAAGATACTAGTCTGAGTCAAAACTACTCAGCAACACATTCACTCACCTATATTCTTAATAAAATTTACTCTACTGAAGAATCAACTTCTATGCTTTCTCCACCGTCACTCATTCTGTGTTTGGAATGCCTGGATTTAGAAAGGTTTAATTAACAGAAAATATCTATACATGATACTTAAGATTAAGTTTCTGACAAAACCGCAGTCTTTTAAGTGTCTATTATAATCTAGCCCTCTAATTTCTTAATCGGCACTGTTTTTATTAAATCCTTCCATTTTCTCTCCATGTAGCCACTTCAAGATAGGTTTTTCAGGGCAGCTTTATTTTTAAGTACTCTGCATTCTAGATCATCGGTTCACATTTTTATGTTATACCAGATGTATGTTTATTCCTGCCTCACAGTACATGAAGTTAAAACCAAAACAACAACAACAGTCTCCAGAATTGCACCAACTTAATACCTTGTCTTTTTGTTTTTCAACTGCAGTAATTCTGAAGGTACATGCTGCAGTCCTTCTTTCAAAAATATTTGTAAAAGTTGAACTCTGTCCTCTACTCTGGCATCAAGATGCTAAAGCATCAGTCTATGCCTCACACCGGGCCAAAAATTCACAATGTTCCTACCTCCCCAACCCCTTGAAATCATATCAAATATTTTTGATGCCTTCAAGAGGTCTAACACTCAGGCTTACAAATCATAGAAGATTTGCCAGCTTTCATATGGCACCTACCATGGTTCACTCCCAGCGTTCTGAACGCTTCAGTCACACCTTCTAGTGGTTTATGTTTTTTGCATCTCATGGTCTCCTTGCTACTGATTATGGGAGCCCCCGTGTGTGTGCTAAAGACCAGCTATATACTCTGTCATCAAAGGTAGTCTTCATAAATGGAGACTACCTCTGTCATCAAAGGTAGTCTACCATTAAATGGTCATAATCTCTGCCACCTATGAAAAATCAACAGAGAAAGAACATACTTCTCCAACTTCTTACAGCACTTAGCTAAATTGTGTTGTAATCACTTATGTACCTGCTATCTCCCCTACTAAACTGTAATAACCTGAGACAAAGGGTTTTTGTTTTTTTGGGTTTTTTCAAAAAACCCCAAAAAGGTGTTGCCATTGGAAAGGTGACAGGAAAAATGGACTTAAAAAGATGGACAATGTCACACCAATTAATTCAACAAAATCGATGGCCATCATTGAGATATATGCAATTATGAAGAGATGAACATCCTTGTTAAAGAGAATAAAGCATTAGCGAAAAGTTCTGTTAGAATGCTGTCTGTGGTCCAGAAAGGATCCGGATCAAAGAAAGGTGATCATTTGGGTACAAGGAACATCCTGGAAGGCTCAATGCCTGCCTAGGGAGTTTAAACTGTGTTCTGAATGCCTATGTTTTCATCAGCAGTTTTTTAAACCCTGCCCCTCTTATTCAAAGTGAAACAAAATAAAAATACATACATCTCCCCCTTTTAATACAATTGAATAGAATGGCCACCTTAACTGTGGGGTTGAGTCTTCCTATGGGAGGTTTAGTAGACTAGGCCTGGCAACATTTCTAGACCCAAGCCTTCCTCCCTTACTTCCCCTCCCAAATCCCTCGCAGGAGTACTGAGGGAGACAAAGGCCCCGAGATGTCTGCTGATTTGCATCAGTCTCCCGACAAAGATCCACAACTGAAAAATTGAAGTTAAAACTGTGAGCTCACAAGACAAACATTGTCTCAAGAGAAATTACTTGGAACCCCCACTCCACCTCTTCAACTCTGCTAATACCTGTAGACCTTTTAGGGGAAAGTCTGAAGCCTTCTCAGGCTTAAGAAAAAGTCCTTGATGTCTTCAAAAATAGCATTAACCTGTATTGCATCAAATCTGAGGCAACATCAACTGTATGATGCTCTAAGAAGAGGTTCATACCCAGCCTGTGTTTCCTCACACAGTCACTGGATTGGTAAATAGTCATCTTTCACTCATCCAATCCTAGGATACATGACCCCAAGAGGGTGGGCAGAATTGTAAGCCCCAATTGTGGGCAAGAATTTTAAGAAACTGCCTTCTAATTTGCAAGCTGGGCTGAGAGCACCATACCAGGACCACTAGGCAACCCTTTACAGCAGAAGAAAGCAAATTGGAGCTCTGGGACAAACAGCCAAAAGTCTACCAGCTCCTCCTACAATAATGGGGAATTGTGCAAATGCTCTTGTTGGCCATTAAGTCCAAGACATCTTTAAAGGTAATGGAGCCCTAAAAAATACACAGTCAGTAAGGAAGAAGACTCAATAGAGGAGAAGACTAAAGAGGACAAACTACTCTGTAACCATTGGTGTCTTACAATAGTAATGGGCAATATTGTATAATTTCTTCATCATCATAAAATAATAGAGCATCATACATACTTCTCCAACTTCTTACTGCACTTAGCTAAATTGTGTGGAAGAACCACACTCAAGGTGCCAAAGAGTCGCATGTGGCTTGCGAGCCGCGGTTTGCTGAGCCACAGTTTGCCTACCACTGCTAGGGAGCTGGCTGGATGAAGGCCATGTGAAAAGGGGGAGAGGCAGTACATGCCATCTCTTACTATCAATGACACATTCTCTATCAGTCAGCGACTTTATGCCTAAATCTCAGGTCCTATCACTGACCATCTTTGTGTGTATGTGTGTGTGTGTGTTGTTGTGGTGGTGGTGGTGAGGGTGGTGGTTTACTAGTTATTTTAGTAAATAGGTGTTGAAATTTGAAAAAAAAAAAAAACTAGAATGAGGTTGTTTCTCTGGTAATTCCATTTAGACTGAGTCCTCCCAATGCTTTGGAAGTAAAATAGGCTGGTTAGGATTGGAATTGTATTCAGGAAAATCTCAATAACTTATACTCATACAGCTATTTCTAATTTCTATTTTTCTAAATTCCGGCATTCAGATGCCCATATTGGCCATCTTACTATCTGTCTATTGAGTTTGTAAATTCTATCATCTGTCCAGTGTAACAGAAAGATCAGACAGGTTGAAGTTGGTACTTCTCAGGATGTAACAGGTTTTCTTTGAGTACTGTTCATTTCTGCATTTTTGTCTTTTTGTTTTGGGGAAAGAGCACTTAGTCAAGTCCAAGGCAAACATCAGAAAGCTAAGAGAGAGGAGGAAAGGGGAGACAACTGTTAGCGAGGTGACTTGCTCCGTTTTTTACCTACTTTTTCCCCAGTATAGTCTCTTTGAACAGCCGTGTCACAGAATGTTCAGAATAAATCAATAACTGTGCAGGATGCCTGTTGGAAAGTGACTGCTACTTAGAATAGCTCCTGAAAGCAACTCTGCTTTCCCCAGAGTGAGCTGGGCCCACATCTGGTTTGGAGAATTTAACCTCCTTCTAACTATTTGAATACTTAAAAGTATGTGAATCAGTGCCCATCCCTGTGGATTTAGATGTGAGTTGCAATCTTAGAAAGATACATTCTCTCAGCATTCCAAGCATTATGATTTTCTAGACTCGAGGTAATCATAGATGTCACACCTGTGTGTTGGCATTGCTAGATGGGAGAGTTGATACAAAGGAAGTGGGTGGAATGCAGTCCACTAGTGTAGGTGCCTATTCTGCCATAGGCATGCTGTGCTCTAAGAGGGCCTCTTGGTTGCCCCATTCCTCAAGCCAGAGCACCACCATTACCTTCTCGCATCCCATGCCTTGTTCTCATCCTCTTGCTATCTTGCTGTAAAACTTCCATTGTCTTGTGCTCTTGTGTCCCTAGAGCCCAGGGCCCTTGCTCACATCATAAAGAATTCAGAAGGCAGAACAGTCTCAACTCCTTGCTGTTTCTCTGCCCCTTGGAGATGCCACCCACCTCATCACCTGTTAATTTACACCAACCACCTTGTCTGTATGTGTCCCCACCCTTGTTCACCTCTCGTCTATAATTTCTAGAGTATGTCCTCCATTGTGTCCTCTGGCCTGGGGCAAGGCTCTCCCACTTTGGTCTGAGCATCTGGAATGATGTCTGCACACTCATGGTTTCCATCTCTTCACCCTGTGCTCCTGTCTGGCCTCCCCGAGTCCAGGCCACCACATCTGTGTTTATTAATGCTACCACTGGCCTACCTCGTAGTCCCTACACCATTAGACCTCATCATTCAGGTAACCATTCTCAATTGCAAAGCAGTTTTCTCCACAACCTTCTGGCTGCCACAGATGAAATCATGTTCTCCTTTTTGAAGTGAGAGCTCTGAAGACAGGAAGGTCATCCTCACCTTCTAACCCCCACTCCAATGCAGAGTGAATAGCCTGCATTAATCCAATCATCCTCCTCAGCAGAATCCCCACACACTTCCCTTTCCTGAGCACTAACACATGGACCCTATTCTAGTGCATCAGTATCTTTCTTAAAGGGAGCAGCACAATGAAAGGGATGGTGGCTTCCCCGAGAGAGGGCAGGGCCACCCTCGTCCTCAGGAATATGTGTCCTGGCCCTGTGATAGTGTTTGAGCAGGTCACTCCCAGAGCTCCACCCTCCTCATGGCTTACAGCTGGGAAAAAAAATTAAAACTTTTCCCTAAACAGTAGAAAAGGAAGACACAACTTTGTTCCTTTTAATCAAAGCTGCAAACACGAGTCCCACTTTGTGGAGAGAAATCGCATTTGTGTCTCTGGGCACTGCTTTAGGATTCAGAATTTAGGTTCTTAAGATTCATGACTGACTGATGCTGTGAAATCAGTTGTTTCTGGCTGCAAATCATGAAATCAGCACCAAGTTGGCCGTAAAAAATGAAGGTTTTATGGTAAGTGGTTTAAGAAAAATGCAGAATATGAGTCCTTTGCGATGTATATGTTTTATAGCAGCAATTCCCTATTTTTAATTTTTTTAAAAAAAAATTTCCATTGCTATGGTAGGAAAACATCTTGAAGTAACTTCAATGAAAACAGCTATGTATACAGAATAGCATATAATGGCTCTGTCAGACTTATTCTCCCACTAACTGAGACATAAATCTAGGATGATAATGGTCTTTTTTCCCTGTAGAATTAGATTTTATTAAAATAGTGGCTTTGTGTCTCATTCAGCCATGCGTCAAAGCAATGGGACCTACATAAATGAAATTAGTCGATCCTAGAGTGAGTTAGAACAGAATCAGTTTCACTTTCCTTGGGATGTACTCCTCATGTTTATCTGATGGTGGATTCCTATTGTTTTTAAGTGATAGTCTTAACAACAACTACAACAACAAAAATACTGGTTAGATTCTCATAATTATTCTTGATCTCGATTCAGAAAGAATGTATGTTATACTTTTCCTATGGGATGAATTTTTTTCTGTATCATGATTTTTAATTGATCAGCCCCAACATTAAGTCCCTCAAAAAGTTGAATAATCTTTACCCCCTGTTACATCCTTTATCAGACGAGGGTAGAGACATTCCATCCTTATGGTGGCCTTCGGTGGCTTCCGCTAATGGAATGTGCTTAGATAGTGGGCGTTAAAGACAAAGCGCTCCTCCGATTAATTGCACTTGATCTCCCTCCGTGGGCCTGTGGTTTCACTCTGTGTCCAACCAGACAAATGGATAACCATGACTATGTGAGGAAGGCATAGGGCATGATGAGACCAGAACTCTCTTGAGAGGCCGGAGGCCATTCCCTGTGATGGCTGGGTCTTCAGAGTATTTACTGAGGTTCTAAGTCACACCCACAGTGGCCAGGAGGCGTGGGATACTGATTCTCCAGATGTATTTATTAGTGGCAGGCACCACGCTGGCGCAGGGGCCTTGCCATACCAACCACAATTCCCAGGACCTCTGCTTGTAAATGGCATGTGTTCTCCCAGATCCAACTCAATGGGGAGACTGTTCACATGGGCTCTGGTTAGATTGGGCCTTCTGGAATGCCACAGCAGCCATGCTTCCCCTGCCTCAGTTTACCTCATGTCTCTCTCCACCTTGGGCTTGAATTTGGGGGCCAGTGTGGATGGGAAAGGCTTGAGGAGAAGTTCTGAGTGATAAACTTTCCCGAGGTGCATCATGACCCTGGTGAGCAGAGTGACCTGAACTCCAGATAAGTAACTAAAATATCTGATATGGGAACGTCTCCTTCTCTCTCACATCCCGCCTCCCCCGTCTCCTGTGGGCGCCGCGCTCCACTCAGCTCCAGCAGGACGTGCATGGTTTTGCTGTCCCAAGCCCCACCCCACTGCCCCTTTACTGCATTTCCGTAAACCCCGCCTGGAAAGGGCCTGCGCGTTGGAGCGTGGGTATGTGATCGTGGATGCTATACTCGGGTTAAGAACGCCTTTTGGAGAGTCTCTGTAACGTTCATTCAGAGCTGTCAAATGTCACCTCCCTTTTTCAGGTGACATGGCATATCTGAAGACAGGGGTCATCTATCCCAAGCCTCCTCTCAAGGATCCGTTTATTATTTCTTATCGCTTAGTTGATACAAATGAGGTTAATTCCACAGCTCTGGGTGAATTGTCACGGCCCGTGTTTTCAAGGAGAGACACTTTAGGCATTATTCATCAAAATTATAAGTAGTCCTGCTTCTCTGAATATTTCCCGGATGTCAGATGCTGAATGGTGAATTTCCAGTGTGGCTTCTGTTCTCCGTTTGTCCGCACACAGCACTATCAGGGGGGCGCTATTAAGGCTGTTTTATAGACGCTTGACCCGGTCTGGCCTGGCTCCTGAGGTCAGGGCTTGCCTCGCCTGTGACGATGCCCCCAAAGGACAGTCCCAGGCACTGAGTCCTGCTGTCAGGTACGCATCCCTCGCGGGGAAAGCACAGGCAACAGCTGCTTTGCTTTGTGACTTTGCTGTTGGATCCTTCTGTCCGTGGACATGAGTGAGCCCAAGTCTTGCCTCTGGTGCTGATGAGCCCTGAACCTTGCAGGGCGCTCCTCACATGCGCAGGGCAGCCCACTCCGCTCTCCCACAGAGGCCCCCCCGCTTCACTGGGCTACAGATGTGGGCAGGACTGATTGATGAAGAAACATAGCGAAGATGACATTTATGACTTGCCTGCGAGACCCAGGAAGTACTTGGGTGTTTGGCAGTTTACTGATGCATAAAGACAAAAGCCCAAAGACAGAGTGTGACAGGACCGCGGTGGAGAATAACTATCTGCTTTATTAACTTCTCCTGTGGCCTAGACACTGGTAATCTGGAAAAACTTGGGAAAAGGAAAGTTGCCCCGGGAGTTTTGACCCCCAAATATGCCCTTGGGTGTGTCGCTGGTGGTTTGGTGGTCAGCGCACACACACCGTGCATTGGAGTCCCCAGCAGGCCAAGCTGCTTCTCTGCCTGCAGGACTAAACTTGGCCTATCTTTCCATGAATGCACACATCAGGACCAGTGTTCGGTGAGATTATGTCATTAGCCAATGCCACGGCCATCATTTCCCTCAGGTTGTGGTCCAGTGAGCCTGACCCCTCCCCTGACACCCCTTTAACTTGCCTTTGGACCCCTGCCTCATTTTGATGTCACAAGGAAGATGCCCAAGCTTGTTGGGAGAGCACGTCACAAGGGATTCTGAAATCGCTGACAGAATCATTGTTCACTGCACACCAATGAATGTGAGGAGAAACGGACACATGGGCCAAATACGGGGGTAAAGCTGGCCGCAGCCCAAGTAGTGTTGAAGGTAGGGGTTGCATTGCTTAGGTAGCATCACTATTTGGGGCTTGTGTGCCGCCTAGACACTTGTGATTGCATTAGTCCTGAGTGAAGCACTTTATCCTCCTTCCGTGTTCTCTCTCATAAGTCACAGCAAATCTGAACTCCTGAATTATGTTACTCATTAGTAATTTGTCCAACCCTATTTTCTGAGAGTAGACGGGCAGTATTTATTCCATGCTAAAGGAATCCCACACATATAATTGGTGGAAAAGGATGATTTTCGAAAGATAGCTCCCCCTTTTCTAAACAAATGGAATTTTCTGTATCACAATCATAAGAGGAATCAGATGCATGCAGATCGTGGGTGGTGTTTCATCATCCCATGGGTGTAATGGGTGGTATGGGGTTTTCCGTGTCATCCATTTCCATACCCTAGACCCCTGGGTGGGTCTAGAAATCCAGATATAAGCCAATCAGTTTTTTTCCATTCATTTGTTTCTGATCACGTGGAACTATCCATGAATGAGCACCTGTTCTAATTTGGAAAATCACATACCAAGAAGGGAAAGTTTTCTGAGGATTTGGGGAACGTGTTCTCTCTCTCAGGAGAAAGCTGGAAGAAAAACAGTTTCTGTCTTTTTCTGGATATTGTCATCCACAGTTACAAATTATTTTGCTGTTAGCCTGAAGGTGAAGTTCACACGTGGAGGCAGCAGAGAACGTCAGGGACAGAGAACTGGAGCCACTAGAGTTTAATCCCAAACCCCGCCTCAGCTTTGTCTTCCAATCCTCCCACCGCCCGGTCCTGGTCTCACATGGCGCCCAGCCCTGACTTCCTGCCCTTGGGCCCTGCCCTTGGATAGTGCTGAAGGGGTTCTATTTCCTGTCGCCAAAGAACCTTGGCTGAGACAAGAAGAGGTTGTTTTCACCCCAGTTTGTAGATGATACAACTGAAGATGAAAAAGGTTAACTGAGGCTGATTTGTAGCAAGTTGGGAGTCAGCCCAGATTCCCTAACTTTATAATCTTGTGTGTGTGTGTGTGTGTGTGTGTGTGTGTGTGTGTGTTTCATTTCACATGCTGGTTAAGTGAGCAAGAAAGAGCAACTCATCTACTTTATTCCTAAAACATTTTGTGACCGTTGCCTCTCATATATCAGAGAAAAGACAATTACTGTTGAGCTGCTTTTTAACATCCTTGACAAAAATTAAATGGGTTACAAACCACCGGACTGAAAACTCAGAGGTTAAACGGGTAATAACTATAGGTCTATTTACTTAGCTATTGATACAGAGCACCTTCTTTAAATCATCCAGGACCTGCCAGCCTGGGCTGTATCACTACAATGATGAATTGCCTTTGGATGAATATCTGCAGGTCTGCACAGCAGGGCACTCCGGCATAGAGGTGCCGCTTGGAGAAGCAACCCCACAGAAAAGCCTGTCTCTTCTGACCAAGAAACTTCCAGACTTCCCATCTTCCCTCAGTGCAGCTGCTCTGATGGATAAGTGCATTTTATTCTTGCAGTGACACCCTCCCCCAGCCCCCCAAATTAATTTTAGCACATGACACATAGCCTCCAAATTTAATGAAAATCCACTCAGCCATTATCTGTGATATGACAGACAGACTGAAACTTAATTATATTGACATGGATTTGAGCTAATGCTATCATATTTTACTAGAAAAAGCATCTCTTTATGAGTGATTTCAATGAACAGTCAGATTTGGGAAGCGCAGCCATGGAGAAATAGCTGCGCAGCCAATGGCAATAATACCTTTAGGACACTCCTCTGAGCAGGAGTGGAATGTCATCTCATTCACTGAGGTAATAACGACTAAACTGTGGCTTAATAACCTTGAGAAAGTGTTAATAACCTTGTAGGAGGCTACATATAATTCTTTGCATCTTTGACGTTGCTACAGAAGTGATAAATAAAACATGTGTTGTACAGTACCACTACCTTAAATCAGAGGTTCTGTATAATCTTCTTCCACCCCCATGCCCAAATAAAGGATATGAAAGGTCTGACTGTGCTTTAAGGAACTGTTACATATACAGGATGTATAAATGTTCAGAAGGTATTACTGTTCTTCCCCCGACCCCCATCCTTTCTCTTTGGGCTTCCAGGGAAAATGCTTTAGTAATTAGGTCAATAACCTACCTTTCATTTTGTAATCTTCCTCTAGGAAGGGTTCTTTCTTTTTCTCATGACCTCTTAAAGTTAAAAGTGGAGCTCATGTCATCGTGAAACTTGGATTGACGCTATTGAGATTGAGAGTGGCTTAGCGGGGTCATATGGAGGAGATGGCCATGGGCAATGGCTCAGGCAAGAGGGTGAGGAATGGATGATAGGAGATGTATTGAGGGCTATTGCCATCGGCTAGAGGAGAAGGACTGAGTATCTGGGCCATAGTAGAAATAACAGGAATGAAAGAAGAGGGACACAGTGATGGTCCATTTTAGGAAGATAGGGAAATGGTTAATGTAATATTTTCTCTATTCCAGGAGTTAGCAAATTTTTTCCTGTAAAGGGACAGAAAATAGTTTCTGCTTTGTGAACCAGTTTCTGCCACAACTTCTCAACTCTTCCGTAAAACAGCCATAGACAATAATATATAAATGGGTGTGGTCATATTATGATAATACTTTAATTACAGAAAAAGGTGGTGACTGGTTTGGCCCAAGGGCCATCTAATCACTTGTTTATAAAATCTGTTATTAAAATAAGCACTACATTAATTGGTACATGGTGTGTCTAGTTTCAAGCCTCTTAGATTTATTAAAATTCAGAATGCATAGGGATGCTAAAGATTATTAACCCTCTTTAAGTTCAATCGTATTTTCTCAAGGCTCATTTGTGCCATTATTATTAATAATATCGTAAGTACCAAAATCTGCACACATGAAGGCAAATTTATTTGGAACATAGAGCTAAGCATAGCACACTTCTTTCTGTAAAAGAAGGATTGCAGTAATTAACCCTGGGAACCATAAACCCTGGAAATAACAAAGCAATCCTGTGTAAGCAGAGAGCCCCATACTGTACTAATAACTCCAGGAAATTTTTTCAAAAAGTATTGGAGCAGGTATTTCTGCTCTTGAAAAACTATCAACCCCTGTAGTGGAAGCCAGCCCAGGACAAGTGTGCAGCCCCGTGGTCACTGAGTGGAGCAGATACAGCAGTGGGTGGCTATTGGCTTATTTGCACTAGTCAGAGAGTCCTTTGATTGTAGGATGCAGAGGCTCACTCAGGTTAATGCAGATTAATTGAGGTTTATGGTAGGAAGATTGGGATCATGCCCATTTGCCTGAACCTCAAAGAACAGAGAAAGAACTCTCACTGCATCAAGGAAAAGCTAAAACCATGTTCCTGTGAGGAATCAAGACACCTGGGTGGTAGGTCTCTTTGTCACCCCTCCCAAATTAGTAGAGTTGCACCACTAATGCAAATCGGTGGCTTTCTATGACTCTGCTCCTATTGGCATCCATAGTTAACAAACTCTCTTTCTGGATCTTGCTTTCAAAGCTTCAAGGCAGCTGAGATGAGTGGTTAAATCAGAGGTGGACTGCAGTATGGGAGGTGATGATCTCTTCCACACAGTCATACTGCTATTCAGTCTTTCCATCTTGCGTCTTCGCCCTCCTCCGTGCCTTGTAATCCTCTCTGTTCTATGTACAAATAAGAGCCCAGATGCCGACAGTTAATTTAAGGGATGTGGGGCAATGTAATCTGCCTGTGTGTTCAGGATGAAAGGGAAATGAAGTAGGTGAACAACCAGCGAGTCTCTAAAAACACAGTAAAGCAAGTCCGTAGATTATTGCCTCTATTTGCATACATGGACCTGAACTTGCTTGTATTCATTTGTCAAAAACCTTAAGTTTTTAGGTCTGAAAATCATTAAAAGTGAAGAAGAGTTTTCCTGGGCACATTCCTTAAAATAAAAAAATGTTAAAAATGTGGCTAATTGGAGATAGAGAAACCAAAATGGTAGAATCTCCTTACTACTACATGTGACCCAGCACCAATTTGTATACCTTGTGGAGTTTATCAGTACACACAGAGAAGGGACTTTTCCTGAGACTCTGCTTTAAGAGGGACAGCAGGAGCACGTAGAAAGAAAGGCACATTTTACTTTTGTGCCATTTCAATAGCTAACACTATGCTGGATTTTCAAGGATCCCATCCCATTTTCAGTCCATGTAACCTAATCCTTGGATCAGGGGACACAGCCACAGAGATGTGCGTTTGTAATAAGTCATACAAGAGAATAAATATCCTATATGATTGCATCAAGGGTGTGGAGACTCTGATCTCGGCCCTGCCTAATCCAGAATGGTGACCTTGGATATGTTACTTCATGCCAATAATTTTACTGGGGATTTGAGTGTGCTTTTTTCAAACATAGCATTTTAGAGAAACATGAAGGCTGGCTCTTGTGTTTTCTCAGTGGTGTTGGGAGGTGCTAGCGGGAAAGGCAACCTTGCTCCTTTGTGGTATTGCTGTCAACTTCCAAGTAGGCCTGCCCTTCATGATGGAAGTTTCCTGGGTGGAAAAGGGAGATCGGGTGGTCTTTGCCAGTGACAGCCCCTCTAGGTCTCAGCTTTGGGCAAGAAGACTTTGAATAGCACCTCTAACCTCGAGGCCCTAAGGGTGTGTGTTGATTTATCATAGAGATGCCTTCTCAGGACACTTTCCTGAATGTGGAACAGGGGCTTGCGAAATGAAGTAGGAAAAGGAAGGGACAGTCTTGTGAAGATTCCTGGGCCAAACCCTGGTGGGTTCTGGTGGCCTTCGACCTGCCCTTCATTTCAGGCTGCTGTGTCCTGCTCCCTGGCAGTCAGTCTGGGTATCATTGCTGCCAGTTGTTCTGGGTCCTGGCCAGATCTCTAATTCTTCACTCCTTTTTCTTGCCCCCTGCCCCCCGCCACCCTGTGGCTACTCTCCTGTCCTGTCTGTTACAGGTAAACTGGCATCTTGGCGCCAATGCCTTTTAAGGATGCCCTGCCTGGACTGAGCAGAGCCTCATCCGGAGACAGGAGCTCCTGGGCCCTGCCCCTCCATGCCCCACCGGTCTTCCTGGGGTGCAGCAGTGCATGCTCACCAAGAGCATCTGGAAACAAATTCCATTTTGACTGTGGGACTTCAGGGGGTGGCAGGACTCAAGGTCATCCGAGGCACCAGAGCAAGGTATCATGACCACATGGCGGGCGAGAATGGGCCTGACAGAGGATTGAGCAGTCAAGGCCCATAACTGCTCCCCACATGGAAGTCTTCTCCTCTGTAAAGAGCAGGCCTCATCAGGCTCTGGATGGTTCCCCAGGACTGAATTGGTATAAGAAACAGCATTACCAGGAATTAGTTAGAAGACCGTAAGTCTTGATAAACATTTATTACAGGCTGTTGGGCCTTTTCATGATGAAGCTGGGGAAGGGGCTGGGGAGGGAAGCATGGAGGATGTTTGACAGGCAGATGAGGAAGAGACTTTGTAGATAATGTGGGGAGAGAGGTCCCCGTGTAATGACGCCTCACTTAGGGAACATTCTGAGGCTTCCATGAGTCCCAAGCTCTTGTAGAAATAAGAACACGTGACAGTTCCTGACAAGTTACTTGGCTTAGCTTTAAGAAAAGTATCCTCTTGGTTTATGAAACATGCCTGGGGATTGGCATGTAGGTTAAGAAGCACTTTGACCTGGAAGGGAAATAGAGATGGAATAGAAGGAAGGAATAGAGTCATCAGGGTAAGTAAAACTAGATTTTCAGGCCATAAGACATAAAAGCAGGGAAATCATCCAACTTTGTCTGCAATTCACCCCTCGGTGATGTATCACAGCAATTATTACTGGCCACCTAGTGGCAGGAATCGGAATAGCATGTTAATATGTGGGCCCCAGTATGTTCCTGGGAGGCTTAATAAAGCCCTCATTTACAATAGAAACTAGTTATTATAAAAATGTGAAAGAGGGGCTTAAGATATTTCACACCAGAGGAAGATTTTTAGCATCATAACAATATAATTTTCACTCAATTCAGCCATCTCAAGATTAGATGACCTAAATCATGATCATAAGTGAATATGGTACCTTCCTTCTACATCTTCAATCCATGTTTGTATCTGGAGGTACAATTATGCTATCTTTTAAATGCTGGTTCTGGATGCAGTTCTTACGATATCCTACTTTGGTGTGATCTGAAAAGAGTGTTCTCGTGCTGGGAATATTATCAGGGTGCCGGAAATAACTGTCCAGGAGTTGAGACTTGAGTGACCACCCAGCTTAGTTATGCCAACAGTGGATGACTGTTAGAAAGCCATTTATTTATATAATGCAGGTATATTTGCATCTGTATGTTATGTGTGGTGTTGTGTATAAATGCAGTTCTGAAATTAAAGTAATTATGAGCATTCCTTCTTACCTCTCAGGAACCTAAAAATAAGTATTTATTGAACACCATCAGTAAGATGAGTCCGGTTCATCTCAAAGATGTCCCTTTAGATTTGATCCCCTACCCAATCTAAATGGGGCATCTAAGACGCATGTGAGATAATGATGCACAATGCAAGTCATCGAATGGCCTTGGTTTTAGCATATCTTAGATAATATGCAGAATGGTTTGAACCCAAACCAGATTTGAAAACTCATTTGTTGCCAATACCAATACTTTGAATTCCCAGTAACATACTATCTTTGATATTTTCCAACCCAATAGCTTACTATTTCTGTCATCTCCACAGATATGTGCGCCATAATTCAACTTCTTTTTAACACATTCCCTTTTTAACTCTCGAGTGTTGTCCTCAGTCCACCCAATTTCTCTGGTTTGTACAGACTATTAACATATAATCTTACTCATTTTGTGTCTAAATTTCTGTTTGTCTGTTTTCTCCACACAACATAACATCCCATGAAAACATTATTTTTATAATATTAGTAGTGGCCTGGTGCACAAAATTTGTGCACGGAGGGGGAGGGTGGGTCCCCTCAGCGCAGCCTGCACCCTTTCCAATCTGGGACCCCTTGGAGGATGTCCAACTGCCTGGGGATCAGGCCTAAACTGGCAGTCGGACATTCTCACAATCTGGGACCACTGGCTCCTAACTGCTCATCTGCCTGCCGGCCTGATCACCCCTAACTGCCCCCACACCCCTCCCCTGCCAGCCTGATCACCTCTAACTGCCCCCTCTTCCAGCCTGGTCACCCCATGCAGTCTGCTGTTCAGTCATTTGGTCATCCCTCACTAACCCCACTGCCGGCCTGGTTGCCCCATGCAGCCTGCTGTTCGGTCATCCATCCGGTTGTTTCAGTCGTGATAGCCCCAGGCTTTTCATATATTAGGATACACATGATTTTATCTTTCTTTACTACTCCCTCATCATTAACACTGATGTCCTTAGCACCATAGTGTAATGTTATGTATTGAGGCCAGAAGAGCTCAGGTGGGAATGTGTGATCATTGAGAGCATTATGGTGACTCTAAGGTTTAGGAAGAGGGAAGATTTGACTATTCAAGAGGGTTAGTCTGTAATGTAACACAAGAGAGGTCTTGGGTTTTCTAGAGTAGTATCAGGGTCTGTTTCAGATGTAAGAATAATAGAACTCTGAGGTTGAGTGGCATTGTATGATCCAGACAGGTCCATGAATACCCTCCTCACTTCTCTATAGTGCCCCTGGTTCCCGTGGCAATGTTGGAAACACAGGGAAGGCAGCAGTGGAAGTTGAGTTGTCTGTTCAGGCAGGTAAAGGAGCTCTGAATTGTTCTGGTCAAAGACCAATACCGGGAAGCTAGGTGGTACCAGGTGCTCCCGAGGAGAACCCACCCTTTATATCAACTCCACCATTCACCCCAA
Organism: Myotis davidii; assembly: GCF_000327345.1. NCBI lineage: Eukaryota > Metazoa > Chordata > Mammalia > Chiroptera > Vespertilionidae > Myotis > Myotis davidii. The sequence continues at coordinate 459,721 of NW_006283139.1, forward strand.
TTATACACCTTGAAATCAGCCCTCAAGGATGCCCGCCTTTTCTTATCCAATCTGTTGTCACATTTAAAGTCCAGTTATAAAATAATCTTCAAAAATTCTTACTCAACAAACTGGAATTGTTTTGTGTGTGTGCCTATAAATATGACTTTCTTACTTTATACAGTTTTTTAAAGGGGAGTACTTTTAACACACTGCTGTATTTGTTTACCCAATGAGCAGGAAAATTGAAGAATGTAAGTTAAATGAAAACTTCATCAAACATTTTTGTAAAGGTCCTTTGAAAATGGTAAACAGTCATTAGAGGTAGGGAGGAGGAGTAATCGAGAAATGCACAGTAAAGTCTATTGATTTAAAGCATTTTAGGAACATTTCTATTTTATAAGATTACCCTCACCTATATAGCCCTAGATATAGTATAGATAAGATTGTATATATTATATAAATTTCTTCTCCAGATTATACCCATAATCTTATATGTTCCTGCTCCGTCACTAATACTGTCCTTAGCACCACAGTATAAATTATAGGTATAGATGTCAGATGAGCTCACATGGGAATGTGTGACCATTAACAGCTTCCTGCTGCAGGTATCACATATATATACCTGTATGTAATTTCTGTTTTATGAGCTAGGGTCCATCTATATCGCCCTGTAACTCTGGGCTAGTGATGTCCAGTTCCGAGCAGGGGTTGGAGCCTTAACATAAGGTTAACTTTGCTCTAGATCAGGGGTGGGCAAACTTTTTGACTCAAGGGCCACAATGAGTTCTTAAACTGGACTGGAGGGCCGGAACAAAAACACGGATGGAGTGTTTGTGTGAACTAATATAAATTCAAAGTAAACATCATTACATAAAAGGGTACGGTCTTTTTTTTTCAATAGTTTTATTCATTTCAAACGGGCCGGATCCGGCCCGCGGGCCATAGTTTGCCCATGGCTGCTCTAGATTACTGTCCATTCATCAAGAATCAAAACTACTTTAGCATAATCTGTTGACGAGAGTTAAGTATTTCACTAGTTTTAATTCTATCAGTTACAGATTCAAGCTTCCTTTGTTCCAGGAGAGGGTATTGATCTAATAACCACCCGCCAAAGAAGTTAATCAGCAGCTGAAATTCACAGCGAGGGAAATTATCATGCATCTAAGTTTCTTGGAGAGTGAGGATGTTTTAGCAGTACTGCGGGACAAAAGAAAAAGGGCCAAAAGCAAAATCACCTTGAAACGTCAGCCGGCTCATTAGATTCTGTGAATTCCACGTAAGAAAGAAATAATGTCAAACATAATTGAGACAGGAAAGGGATTTTATGCTAGAAATCTATTGTCTGTTCCGGGGCAAAATTCAGAACTTGGGAAGTGAGTGTTTTCTCTCAGGGACGCTGGATTTAAAGGCTGTTGTATCCAAGGATGTTCTCTGTGGCATCCCTCTTGCTGTTTGCACAACCTGCGAATGATCCAAAGCCCCGAGTTATAATTAAGGACCTTGTTACACCATAAAAGATTTTCAAATTTTAATCTGTGACAACCCACACGGCACTCGGGGCTTAAATACTTTATTGACCGGGCTGGCAGGCTGACTCCTCTGCTCGAGACGGGAGCGCCCGGCTCCAATTTATCTCTCCCACACAACATATTTGTAGTCATAAATCTTTTGCTAGGCTCTTTGAACATTAAAAATAACCTGGCATGGCTGGCTTTTCTTCTGGCGCCGTGAGAGCCCAATCAAAGGTGCCAGCCTCCCCCTGGGCTTTTTATGTAGTGCTGGGCAGAAGGGAACATCCACACCCATCCTGGCCCTCCCTGTCTAAGTGTCAACTCAGAGGACAGCGTTTCCTGTCCAGGATTCAGCTCCCTGCTCACCGAGGCCTTCCTGAAGCTGAGCAGCAGCCTGGGCCCAACTGGTCCTTGGCCAGGCTGCCTCATTCGTTCCCTTGCCTGGATGATGACTCTGGGTGGGGGTGTCTTCTTCCTTCTGTAGGATCCCACTAGATCAGGGGTGGGCACACTTTTTGACTCGAGGGCCACAATGGGTTCTTAAACTGGACCGGAGGGCCAGAACAAAAGCATGGATGGAGTGTTTGTGTGAACTAATATAAATTCAAAGTAAACATCATTACATAAAAGGGTACGGGTTTTTTTTTTCAATAGTTTTATTCATTTCAAACGGGCCGGATCCGGCCCGTGGGCCGTAGTTTGCCCACAGCTCTCACTGGAACCACAGGAGGAGAGAAAACCAGAGCAAGCAGCAGAGGGCAGGGAACGGTTTTTGAAGATGCAAAGGAGAAATCCTCCCAGGATAGGCAGGAAGGCGTGGCACAATTAGGCTGTAAACTAGACAGCCCGCAATTAGTCGACAGGCACGTTTAAAGAAAAGAGCAGTCCTGCCGAGTGTGGTTCTGTGGATGAGCTTTGACTTATGAACCAGGAGGTCACAGTTCGGTTTCCAATCAGGGCATATGCCTGGGTTACAGGCTCAATCCCCAGTAAGGGCATGCAGGAGGCAGCCAATCGATGATTCTCTCTCATCATCGCTGTTTTTCTTTCTCCCTCACCCTTCCTCTCTGAAATCAATAAAAATATATTTTTTTTAAAAAAAGCAATGTGTTCCAAATGTTATGACTGTCTTCTAACAAGAGAATTCTGTATAATTTGGATGTTTATTGCAGTGATGATGAAATAGAAACTTTCTGGGAGCCATGGATCCCCCAGGCACTATGAGGGGACATCTTTATCTCTTTCTTTTTCTTTGAAGCTCTTTGCCTGATCTTTTAAAACCCACTTCATTGAGCTATAATTGGCATCCAACAGACTGCACATGACATCTAATGTTTTTCATAGGTTTTTACCCAGGAAACCATCACCACAATCAAGGTAATGAATATATTCATCCCCTCATATAGTTTTCTGCACCCTTTATAATCCCTCCTTCCTACTTCTCCCGTCCCACTACCATCCCCAGGCAACCACTGATCTGTTATCTGTCACCATAAATTAGTTTGCATTTTCTAGACTTTTATATAAATGGCATCAAACAATTGTGCTCTTTGTGTTTAGTCCCCGCAGCATAAGTGTTTTGAGATTCATCCATATTGCTTTATGCATCAGCACTTCATTGTGTTTTGTTGCTGGGTACCGTTCTATCATGTGCATCTACTACAGTCCATTTATCCCTCCACCTGTAGACGGGCGCATGCATGGTCTCTACTTCACAGCTTTTACTAATAAAGCTGCTATGAACATTTGTGTACAAGTTTTTATATGATATATGTTTTAATTTCTCCTGAGTAAATTCCTATGAGTGGAAGAGGTTGATTCCCGATCAAGGGCACATACCTGGGTTGAAGGTTTTATCCCTGGCCCTGATTGGGATGTGTTTGAAAGTTAACCAATCTTTGTGTCTCTCTCACATTGATATCTATCATCTATCTATCTATCTATCTATTTCTATATCTCCCTCTCTTTACTCCACTCCTCTCTTCCTTCCACTTTCTCTAAAAAAATCAAATGGAAAAAATATCCCTGGGTGAGTATTAACAAAAATAAAAGCAGCCCTAGCCAGTTTGGCTCAGTGGATAGAGTGTTGGCCTGCTGTGGACTGAAGGGCCCCAGGTTTGATTCCAGCCAAGGGCACATGCCCGGGTTGCAGGCTCCGTCCCCAGTAGGGGGCATGCAGGAGGCAGCCAATCAATGATTCTCTCTCCTCATTGATGTTTCAGTCTCTCTCTCCCTCTCCCTTCCTCTCTGAAATCAAAGAATATTAAAAAAATTAAAAAAAATAAAAACAAAGAGAAAAAAAAGAGGCCTCTTATCTCTGGCCACACATGGAAGAGTCAGGGCTTGGGCAGCACAAAGAAGGAAGACACTAGGCTGAGGGACAGCCATGACCTAACATCAACAGGAATTATCTGTTTCATGAGATTCTAAAGAACTAAAGAATTTTTGCACTAGGGTATTCCTCAGACTCATGGAAAAATAAATTAATGTGGATTAAAATTCCTGAACATTATTCTGTAAGTAGACAGGAAAGTAAATATATTTTATCTTTCATTGTATGGGATCCAGTAAATGTTACTCACATGCTGGCAAGAGCATGGTGATCAGAGATAGAAAAATGCCCTGTAGGCTATTCTTTACTAAGAGAGCCATGTTTCTGAGGGTAGTCATTGAGCCCTAATGTTCAGGGCAAAAACCCTCCTTCATCCTCTCTGGACACAAATAAGCCTGAGTTTACTACCTCCTGGGGAGGCCTAGCTCTGCGGTCAACAGTTTCGTTCATGGAGCAGATTCTTATCTAAAGAGTTAGTACCTGCTGGCCTGTGCGGTGAAGTGATTCAGCATCAGTTCACACAGCACTGCTCTGTTAAAGAGGGTTGGTAGTATAACATGAGGAAGCCAAGCTAGACTTCGGAAAATAGCATCCTTTCTACTCCTCTTATGATGTACATCTTAGACTTGAGTAGCCAGGTAATATCTTAAAGGTCATCTCACCTGTAACTCTCAAGCTAGAGTGAGAATTGATCATGTCTGACTCTCATGATTCTCATATCAGATGGGGAGCCTGAGAGCTCACGAGGAGATGTCGTTGGTACCTGCTTGAGGTCAGACTGTTATCAGGAGAGCTGGGGCTGGAACACTGGGCTCCTAGAACCCAGGTCAGCACTGCTTTCACATGGCCACTTCTTGTTTTTAATTCCAAGGCTTGCAAAATAAATACAGGAGAACGGGCCTGGTTAAATCGATAGTCTGTGTTGTTCTGTCCTTTGTATGATATGAGCCAGTCTGTCTCCCTACCATCAAATGCAACACAGCAGAATAGTATATGTATATTTTTTAAAGTAACGAAATTGCACTAACTTAAGCAATCTGTTCTGAGATATGTATGACTTTTTTTGCCTTTCTACCGGTGCTTTCTTCCAGTGTCTCTTCCTGAGTAAAGAAACCCAAGTCAGAGTAAACAAGGACTTACCACCAGGTCCTCTATCCTCTGTGGCAGTGGTTGGCAAACTGCGGCTCGCGAGCCACATAAGGCTCTTTGGCCCCTTGAGTGTGGCTCTTCCACAAAATATCATGGCGGGCGTGCACATGGAGTGAGATTGAAACTTCATGGCCCATGCGCAGAAGGCGGTTTTCAGCCTGGGCGAGTCTATTTTGAAGAAGTGGGGGGTGTTGGTCGGTCGGTCGGTCAGACGATGGGAGAGGTGGGGCAGGCAGGCCATGGGATATGCAGTGCGGCTGGGAGGTACATTGTTTTGAGGTATGTTTGCTGAGGTCGACCCCTTCCACCTCTCCCATCCCCACTCGTCTATCTGAAACAAGTACACAAGACGAGTGCAATCATTGTTGTTGATATTTAGCTCTGTTGACTAATGAGTTTGCTGACCACTGTTCTATGGTGATTAGAGCAGGCAAGGTGTGTGTGTGTGTGTGTGTGAGAGAGAGAGAGAGAGAGAGAGAGAGAGAGAGATGTTAGGGTGCTATGGAGGTCTTCTACATATTCCCAGCAGGGAGTATGGAAAAGATCTTAGAAAGATCAGAATGGTTGTGTTGACAAGTTCACCAGCCTCTCTTAGGTTGAAGCACCATGGTGCAGAGGTAGAAGGTAGCCTTTAAATGGCAGAACAGCTAGGTGGGCCAGATCTGGTAAAAGATCTGGTCCTTCTGCTATCTCCAGGTGCTATGGAGGTCTTCTACATATTCCCAGCAGGGAGTATGGAAAAGATCTTAGAAAGATCAGAATGGTTGTGTTGACAAGTTCACCAGCCTCTCTTAGGTTGAAGCACCATGGTGCAGAGGTAGAAGGTAGCCTTTAAATGGCAGAACAGCTAGGTGGGCCAGATCTGGTAAAAGATCTGGTCCTTCTGCTATCTCCAGAGCACCACAGCCAAGGTGGAGCACCAAAGTATTTGATAGTGACTTCAGAGAATAGAAATATGCCTGCAAACACCTTAAGGGAGCCTCCTCATTTGTTCCCCCATGATTTATCTACTGTCACTCGTGCATTTACCTAAGCAAAGTTTTGTAGGATATGAACAGAACACTGAGTATAGCTTTTTGCAGAATTTCATATGCAACTCTAAGCAAATATTAAGATATTCATTGTTTATCTTATTACCCGTTATGTGATGTCAACATTAAAATTATGGGGATTGCCTTAACTGGTTTGGCTCAGTGGATAGAGTGTCAGCCTGCAGACTCACGGGTCCCAGGTTTGATTCTGGTCAAGGGCATGTACCTTGGTTGCAGGCACATCCCCAGGAGGGAGTGTGCAGGAGGCAGCTGATTGATGTTTCTCTCTCTCATCAATGTTTCTAACTCTCTATCCCTCTCCCTTTCTCTTAAAATCAATAAAAACATATTTAGAAAGAAAAAAAAAAGAATGTGACAGGAAAGAAAGATGTTTTTTCCAGGGAAGGAGACATGATTATATACCTCACATTGGGGATTTTTTTAAAAAAAGTTCTAAGATGAAGTTCAGACCACAGGCACACAAGTCATTTTAAGTAAGTATCCATAGAGAAAGGGAATACATATTTATTGCCAGGCATTCTACTAGATGAAGTTATTTCATAATTTATTTCATTGAGCATTCTCTTCAGTTATGTGTCATATGTATGATTATTTCCATTCCTCAGACAAAATAAGTAACTTTCCCAAGGCCCCAAACCTAGGTTAAGATTTGGGCCTAGGTATAACTTCAAGTCCCATGATCTTCCCAGTATGCGTGACAACAGTGTCACATACTTGGTATTGATGTTTAGGGGAATACTTAACAAAGGGGGCAGATCATCATCCTGCCTATAGAACCCTGGTTGTGGCTCTCTGGTGAGTGGCCACACAGTGAACCTTCTCTGAAACCACTGAAGCCACAGCTTCAAGGCTGGACCAGGTGGGATGCTAGTAGGATGGGAAGGGGGTTGGATCCAAGAAGGCCCAGGACCATTGGGTTCTCAGCTCTGTGTCTTACTTATTCCAGAAAATGAAGAACCAACTGCCCTGAGCCTGGTGCTCACCGAGAACTATTGTGAGTTCTTGTCATTTCCTCACCACATCACACATCTCAACAGAGACATGAGGAAATCTTCACAGAGAACCTAACACATCTACGTGAGGAAGCCAGATGGGGAGACATTACCCGTTCCTAAAACTAGCCTAACGCATGCGACAAAGCAGGCGATTTCACTGTGCGGAGGCCAAAACAAACAGAAAATTATATCGTGCACAAGAGGATTTTCCACATTGCTGAGCCCTGCAAAGTGTTCACACTCCAGTTCCCCTTTTTGAATGCATTATCTCGGGGCGGCATTTGGTTCGGAAAGCCAGCGCAGCTGACTGGAAATGTGTGTTGTTGGTACTTGAAGTGGGTGAGAATAATCTGCAAAGGCTGCAGGGTTCAGAGCCAGCTTCGCTCCTTGCAAATTCTCTGTCAACAAAACTGCGCCTCTTATTCTAGCCATTGGCAAATGCGGGGCTCTCTATAAAATATTAATTGAAGGCCTCTTCCTGACTGTTTCAACGTCATGTATATTTGGAAAGCTTCCTTTACCTGAAGGTGTTCATTAGTGTTTTTTTCCTAAATTTGTATCACTTGCATGTTCACAGTCTTAAATGTGAAAGGATTGGATCGTGAACGAACGCCTAGATCACACCTATAAAGAATCCATGCGTGGCTGTGGGTATCCTAGGTGATTTTCCTCCTGGTCCCACAAACTTGGCATCGCGTGTCTATCTCCTGTGACTCTACTCACACATTCTTTTTTCCTCCATCCCAATCCTAGTTGTCATTTGGCATCTAAATCCCCGGCCCTTTCTTGAAACTTAATGAAATCACTGAAGCCTAAAGGGACCTCTCTCTTTCCCCTCACTCTCTCTGTGTCACTTTCCGTTCTGTTAAACCACGAGCTCATCAGAGGCTTTGTACCATCTGTTACTTTTTATATTGAATAGCAGTTTAAAATGTTTATCACTTGCATTTTTGCCTACTTACCTGTCGCCTCTCTGATAAAGCTGGCATTCTTTCGGATCAACGCTGCATTTTCTCCCATTCAATATCCATCCCAGCACCAAAGGCTTGCCTTTCTACTAGATCACTTAATTGACGAAACTGTGCTACTGAGTAATTAATTGCTAAAGGTGAGGGAAGCACTAATGGCTAAAAGATACGGTGGCAAGAGGGCTTGGTTCCGGCCTCAGTTCATGAACAAGTTTGCTCAGTAGGCCTGGGAGCGAGGGTGTTACTGTGGAGCGGGAATAAATTGCTGTTAACTGCTATTGTTTGCAATTTGCTACTGGAAGCAGCAAGGTACATTTTAGTGCCCATATATAATACAATTGTATTGATTGGACTGTCTTTTCCAAAGTAATTGGTGTAATTAAATTGACCTTTTGCCAGTGCAGAAATAACTTGTTTAATACAGACTGAACAAATGAATCGAGCATAATTTTAAAATAACAGATAAACAGAGCGGTGGTTGTAAGGCCTTTGTAAAAAATCACTGCAAAGGTAAAGCATGGACCCATTGGTTAGGTGTGGGCCCAAATGAATAGATGGTTCCTAGGAAGCCAAATCAGAAGCCAGGTGGCTATGACAGAGGAACGCCATAGGACATGTCATGAAACCCGCCAAGCCTTGAGGAATCCACTTGGGTGCATTAGGCATGATGCCAGATCCAGAATCCCTTTGCAAACAGTGAGCTCAATGCAAAGACGGGAGTTGCCCAGGCACCACTGTGGCGCATCTGCACCTGTTACCTCCAGGCTAGGGACACTGGTTGATGTAAGGACCCCTGAGACTCTGAGGCACCAGTTACTGAAGACAGGAACGGAGGCTTTTAGAACCTCAGGATGGCCTCTGAAACCCAAGTCCACTTATTTCTACACAGGATCTCTCATTTCAAGTGGGAAATATTTTACTGGATACATTGGATTGTTTGGGAAGCATCTCCTCTTTGAGACAACATCACTTAGTGCATTCTCCGTTGTGTATGGCACACTTACCTGCAGGGTCAAAGAAACAGGAGGCAGAGCCATTCCCTGTGACATGCTCACACTCTACATGACAGTTTAAAATAGACATCCTATTCAAATCCCTAAATCCTAAGTCTGAATCTCCAGGAAGCCCCTCCCCCACCTACTGAATCAGCACAGTCCCTGGCCAAGGAAAGGTTGGCGATCCAGCGTCTATAGGGAGCCTGCATGATTCTCACAGAACCAAAGTATGAGGATTATTCTGAGGGTTACTGGTTTGGTATAAGACTGGAGAAAGCACACAATATAATAAATGTATTCTTTTAAAAGATGGTCGGTCTGGCAGCCACAGGAGGAGACAGAGAGGCTGATGAAAATAAAGTTTATTTGACTCACACGTTCTAGGGATGGAGGCACAGGACGCCCACAGGGCCATGTGGGAAAGCCAGCAGCTCAGGATGCAGGAGCATAAGAGCAAGGGTGGGTTTAGGCCCCAGCTTTGATTGGGGTTTCTGAACAGTTTAAATGTGAATAGTTTGAATCATTAGGAGTCACCTTGGGCCATAGGAATGGTCTCTAGTTGACCAGCCCCTTGTACTAGGATGATTAAGGTAGAACAATATTGCACCACCTCTGATTGGTTAGTTTGCATATCAAAAGCATGCTCACAGCTGGATCCTTTGTTGTCTCTAAGAATTAAATAGTTCTGAGAGGAGCAATCTGTCCTTAGCTAGAAAGTTTTGTGTGTGTGTGTTTTTTTTATGCTATCAAAACATCCTAATACAGTAGCCCTGACCCCCTAATCCACAGGAGATACATTCCAATATCCCCAGTGGATGCCTGAAACCTAAGATAGTACCAAACCCTATATATACTCTAAATTTATAAACTAGGTAATTTTCAAGATAGAAATTTGCTCTTACCATAGATCTTCACAATGTAGCCCATGTTGCTCAGTAGTTAGAATGCGGGCCTGAGCACCAAAGGGTCTCTGGTTTGATTCTTGGTCAAGGGCATATACCTGGGTTGCAGGCTCATTCCCAGCACCCAGTCAGGGTGTGTGAAGGAGGCAACCAATGGATGTGTCTCTCTCTCTCCCTTCCTCCTTCCCTTCCAATCTCTCTAAAAATCAATGGAAAAAATATCCTCAGGTGAGGATTAACAAAACCAAACAAAAAAGATCTTCATGATGTCAGCATATGATTTTTTTCTTTACTTAGTAAGTCAAAAACTTTCACTTTTTCACCTAAAGAAAGCACTTTCAGTTTCTCGTTGACATATCTGAATTGCCGGTATTACCACTCTAGTGCTTTGGGGTTGCTACTAAGTAAAATAGAGTTACTTGAACACAAGCACTGAGGTGCTGCAACAGTCAATCGGATAACCAAGAGGGCTACTAACTGATTAATGGGCAGGTCTGGATACAGTCCTGCCCATTGGAGAAGCAGGGCAAAAGAATGATTCATGTCCCCAGTGGGACAGAATGGGACAGCTCAAGATTTCATTATAATACTCAGAACAGCACTCGATTTAAAACATATGCGTTGTTTATTTATGGAATATTTTATTTAATTTTTCAGACCGCTGTTGACCCCAGGTAACTGAAACTTCAGAAAAGGAAATTGCAGATAAGGAGGACTATTCTATACAAAGAATAAATAAACAAATACGTACATACATTTAAAAACACATTCTATACATTTAAAATGTATACTTTATATATTCTGTAGACAGAATAGCACTTGTGTACAGGTGTGTGAATCTGCCTGAGACAAGGAGCTACCACAAGGGGAACATGTTAAAAAGCCAAAAATGAGGTAAGCCAGACAGCCTAGCAACCTAGATACCCACTACTATTGCCTGGACTTGGGACATGTCTATCCATGCCCTGCAGGCAATAAATATATATTTTAAAAAATGTATTAGGTTATATATGATGGATGGTTCAAGGGAGACATGAAAACCAAGGATGGGAGCCTAGAAACCATGTACATTTTAAGGGCCAGGTTTAGGAGGAGGAGGAGGCAATGGAGAAGAAGATATGTTCAAATCTAGAAGGAATACCAATAGGTAGAGGGACACATTGCAAAGGAAGGATGGAGAAAACTTTAAGATCTTGATGAAGTTCAAAAACTGTTACAGCCTGGCCAGTGTGACTTAGTGGTTGAGCATCCACCTATGAACCAGGAGGTCATGATTAATTCCTGATCAGGGCACATGCCTGGGTTGCAGCTTGATCCCTAGTAGGGTGTGTGCAGGAGGCAGCTAAACAATGATTCTCTCATCGTTGATGTTTCTATCTCTCTCTCCCTTCCTCTCTGAAGTCAGTAAAAATATAAATTTAAAAAAAAAAACTGTTAATAAGCTTCAGACCTTTCAAATAATTTAGGGATGAGAGGATGAGGATGAGGAGCAGAGGCCATGCCTGGCGTGTTCACTAGAGACAGGGCATTATGTAGGGAGATGTGGGATTCCCTGTTGCCAATGGCAATCTTCATAACTGTGTTTGCTCTCTGACATTCACCAATTGATTTGGGTCTTAGCATCCTCACAGATGAAGTAAGAAAACTCGAGTGTTGATCTGTCAGATACCTTCAGACCCAACAATTGTCTGATTCATCATTCCCCTAAGCTCCTGTGTAACTCCCCACGTGACTGATTATGGAGCGGCCCATCCCTTCTAGGCCCCAGAGGATACCAGGTAGTCTGTGCAGCATCATATCTTGAACAAGTCTACCTATGTGGCTATGGAGGCAGCTCTCTCATTCTCATTCACTCCTCCTAATTGTTCCCATCTGGCTCCTCAAGCCCTACCAACCCCTTTCTTCCTTTTTAGAATTCTCTGTGATGTCTTCCCTGAGTTGTTTCTGTCCAGCTTTCAGGTCCCTTATGATGTTAACTTCCTTTGGCATGTAAAAACACTCACTCATAGGCTTGTGTAACATATTATGTAAGGGGGCTATCCAAGATTTAATAAGGCCTGGAGTCGAGGAGAAAATAAAATTAGAGGAACTAAATTGATTCTTATATTGGGTGGATACCAGAAACTCAGAATAAATATCCCAAGTGGTCTTACTCAGCAGGCTATTGAAGTCTAGAATTTCTCACTGAAGCAATCTGCATGTTGTTAGGATTGTAAAAGCCCTTTTAATATGGGCATTCATATATATTTTTCTCTTTTTTTGTTTTTGGGTTGATTTTTCTGGACTTTGAAGTTCGTATTGGGAATGCGGCTGTGCCTGCGACCTCTCTATATCATAGAGATTTGGACTAACTGGTCCATGTCTCTGTGTTTATCATTTCAGAGGACCTTTCACTGTTTCTGTTATGGTCTTTTGGTGCCTGTTCTCATAGAAGATCGTCCCTCAGTCAGTTAGCAAGCTCTTGTCAAGATAGATGGCATTTTAGACTTATTCTGAATTCCAGCCTCTCTCCATCTGCTTTGGAAATAGCTCACAAATTCTTCTTGTTGTTTCAGATGTGGTCATCAATCTCCAGCCAGAGGAATTTAAGGGCTCTTATTGATTTGGGGGGCGGGGTGGTGGGCAGGAGAGGTTCTGCAGTTCTGACCCTTCATTTGTTTCTCGCTCTTTGGGCTTTGCATGTAGATCTGACTAAGGGTTTGCAGAGTTTCTTTCATTTCTTGAGACTCGATGCCTTCACGTTTGTTTTCCTCCATGGCTGTCCCATTTAACTACATCAACCAAAACCAAACAAACACAGCCACTCTTTCGGCAGCTTGTGTCTGCCGTCTCCCACCACTGTGCGCTTCCCTGGAGGTTGTCTCTCCCCAGCTGCTACTCAGATCCTTGCTGGACTATGTCTCTCTTATTAAGTCACACCAACCAGGCTCTTGCAGGTGGTTGTAATTGGATGGGTCTCTTCACACTTCCAGTGGCGGTGAACATACCCCTAGAACTGTGGTCGGCAAACTGCGGCTCGCGAGCCACATGCGGCTCTTTAGCCCTTGAGTGTGGCTCTTCCACAAAATACCACGTGCAGGCGCACACATACAATGCGATTGAAACTTCGTGGCCCATGCACAGAAGTCAGTATTTTGCCGACCACTGCCCTAGAATATAGGATCTTGGCCCCCAGAATAAAGAGACATGGCTAAAAGCTATTTAAGTCCAGTTTCTAGACTAAAGTAATGATGTTTCTTTAATCTTAAAATGTCTTTAATGACTTAAAGTTCTGAATTTGGGGTTTTACTAGCATTGCTACTGGTGAAATAATTGAGGTGAAGGGGGATTGTTGATGAGGGTGGAAATTCATATAACTGACCTGCTGAGCATTGGGATGGCACCGACAGGGGGCAGGGCTAATTTTTATTTTCTGATCAGGCTCTTAACAGAGGAGCCCACAGTGCCTTTCTCTCCTCCGTCATCAGTAGGCTCCTTGGGCACAGCTGGTGATGATGCGGGTTTCATTTCCCTGGTGTGTTCTTGCTTCTACACAGAGGAACCTGGCAGGCAAGGCAAACCTCAACGCAGAGAGAATGTGTCAGCACCCAGGTTGGAATTGCGCGTTCCCTTGTTTCATTCATTCTTGCTCTGACCACCTTAGTAGAGGTTGAGGGAACCTGGGAACCTGCAAAAGCTTTGACATTAGCTGGTCTTTGCATAGGGCATTCACGCAGGTTACTCAAGTCACAGAGCTCATTACTGGCAGAACCAGGGCCCAATTCAGGCCTCCTGACATTCATGGCAGCTCCCTCCTCCAGATTTCTATGCAAAGGGAGCCCTTGGGGAATGACACAGAGGTACTAAGGTACTGTTTATCAAGGAGTCAATAGTAAAGTCATTGTTATTGGGCATGTTCTATGTGCCTGGCACTGTCCTCAAGCTTGCAAAATAGTTTTATTTTAATATTGACCCACAGACTTGAAGTAGGTACCGTTATTATCCTCAGTTTTTTTTAAAAAAGCGGAAATTGAAGTACAGTGGGCTTGACAGCTGACTTAAGGTTACATGGTAAGTCATGGATTATGAATTCACATCTGGATCTGTGGATTCTAGGCCACATATTCTTAATTCCTGTACTCTGCTGCCTGGAAACATCCTTATATATTATGCAGAGTTGTGATCATTTGTGCAAATAGTTTGATAGCCTGCTTTTCCCACTAAGCATTCCTTGTTACTAAAAACCATAAGCATCCTTGTTACTAGTAAATCTTCATAATTGTGATATGAATAGTTTTATAATTGTATTTCTAGCATCTTGCTTTATGTTGTCTTTTTTTTCTATCCCCTTGATGTTTTTCTTCTATTCTTTTCCTATCCACATTATATTGTATTTCTATTAGTTTCCGAAGAGGTTCATAATTAGACATCTTGGCTTTATTATTATTCATCCTTGCCTTAAGATTTTTTTTGGATAAACTTACACTTAACTAATTATCAGTGGCAGAAATTAAACAATGGTCCCACTCCACTTCCCCAGTATATGCAATGACTATATCTCATCCCCTTTCTTAGTCTCTGTATATTTAACCTGAGATTTGAATTTTTTTACAACTATGTCATTTTTATCACTGGATGCTCTCTCTCCTCCCTCCCCCTCCTCTCCTCTCTCACTCGCTCTCTCTCCATGTATCTATCTAAAAATATATGTGTGTTATAAGAATTTTGTGGTATATTAAATTTGAATAACTGTAGAGAATCCATGTTGAGATGCTTATGAGCTTGTGGATATCCCTCTGAGAGTCTTTAGCACATAACCCACAGTAGAGATTGTGGAGATTTTCCAAGGAGTAAGGATACAGATAGAAGAGAAGCTGACTGAGGATGGGGTTCTACTGAACACCAATATTTTAGAGGCTAGTGACAGGGAATGAGAAAATTTCTCAGAAGAACTGGAGGGATATTGAGAGAAAGAAGCCATGCTGTTCAATGAGCAGAGTTTCAGCAAGATGAGATGCTTTGGAGAACACACCTGGAAAGGGTCTCCTGGATCTGATGCTATAGACCAGTGGGGACTTCAGGAAATGCAGTTCCATTGCGATAATTAGTATGCAGAACACTGGATTGTGAATGAGGACCAAATAAAAGGTGCTGAGGCAGCCTGCTCTTTTTCTTTAACAATCAGTAGGCTGGGTATTAATCTTTCCCCAATTACCCAAGACAAAGACTTCAAGGGAAAACATTAACCCTACAGTGGTTCTCAAATTATGAACCCACTGAGTCTTAAGAATGTCAAATATATGGACTTCTGAATATTGCTGTTGAAATCTTGACAATTTTTTAAAAAATATATGTTTTTATTGATTTCAAAGAAGAAGGAGAGGGAGAGAGATAGAACCCTCAATGATGAGAGAGAACATTGATCGGTTGCCTCCTGCATAACACACACTGGGGATTGAGCCTGCAACCTAGGCATGTGCCCTGACCGGGAATTAAAATGTCATCTCCTGGTTCATAGGTCAATGCTCAATCACTAAGTCACACCAACCAGGCTCTTGACAATTTTTATACCATAATTATAGTCATTAAAGATTAGTGAATGGTATATACTATGTCCTTTTAATTATAGTCATTAAAGATTAGTGAACAGTATATACTACATCACTTTAATATCAAAAGTGTTGTTTTCCACCCATTTATTTAATAAATTTAGTGAAGTCCTCAAGAGCTTTGAGTCGGGGATTATGGGAACTGCATCTGGGTGCCCATCTTGATTATGCACCTGTTATTATGACACCTGACACGTTCCTTACACTTTGTATTTTGGTTTCTTCATCTTTCAGATGCAATTTGATTAATAAGAATGATTATAACAACACCCCAATTCATACCACAGAGTTTGCTGAAAGAGCTCCAAGCCTTAAACTCTATCAGGAATAATCAGGCTGATAACTACCAATGAAATTGAAACAGTAATCAAAAAACTTCAGCAAACAAAAGCCGTGGTTCAGATGGCTTCACAGGGGAGTTTTACCAAATACTCAAAGAATTCACACAGATCCTCCTCATACCGTTCCAAAAATTCAAGAGTTCCAAGCTTTGACACTTGTTTCTATTTGGTGTGCTACCAGTCCAACCACTACCCCTGTTGAGGGGGTAGTGAAACCCCCACCCAACTTGCACAGTTTGAGGAATGAAATCCCTGCAGAGAAAAGAACTTTGAACCCAACCAGACTATGCAATGAAAAACCCAGAAAGACTCAAGTGGACTCCTATGGAAACAAATAGATGGACCGCCTCCATTACATTCTAAAATAAGCCAACCAAACCAAAGCCAACTTTCTATAGGTGATGCACTTTCCCCAAGAGTTGATCAAAATCTTCTGATCCTATTGATTCTCTCTCTGTTGTTGAATGGTTGTTCATTTCCGAATTCTTAGGAGGCTAAGAAGAAGAGGTAATGCCGATAGCAAACCTGTTTGGGGTTCTGCTTTACTCTATTCACCTGAGAAACATTTCAGAGTCATTAAAGATAACAGCTTTTTGTCTTTCTGGTTGAGAATAGCCAACATTCACAAGAACATTGCCTTCACAAGAAAAGTGCTAGTCAATTAATAAATCTATAGATAAAATGGCAAAATTATAAATAGCTTTATTGTTCATCTTTTTAATTCATTTTCAGTAAAAAAAAGTTGACTTTGTCCACATCTTTGCTTGCAATTTGCAAAATTTTGTTTACATAGTTACCAGACTTAAACTTCCTTGGATCAGTTCCTCTGGGCAGCTTCAGCCTATTGCTTGGACCACTGTAATACTTAAAACACCCACTGTAATTGCAGTAAGTTTATATACACCTCTCTATTTGCACTGTTTTAGTTACTCTTGAAGATAAGGGACTAAGTCTTATTTATTTATTTATTTATTCATTTATTTATTACCCTCTTAACATCTAGAAAGAACTCATGCATTGGTATTGCTCAATAAATATCTGCCGGATTACTAAACTCTGAGGAGGGGTTAGTATTAAGAAGATAATTTAAATACTTGACCATTTGGCTATATACCAAAACTTTAATGCCTTTGCTTTTCCATTTAGTGACACCCTCCCCCAGCTCCACCCAGTTTGTGAGGTGCTAGCTAGAATCTTTGCTTTGCAATGTTTAATTCTCTGGAAATCGAAGTTCTTGGCTCAGCTGCTTGGGTCATCTTGCCTTTTATAGGTGCTATAAATTTGATCACCATCAAGGGCTGTTAAACAACATACGGTGATAAAAAATAATTCCCTTTGCTAACATTATGTGTTTTCTAAAACAGCTCGATAAATTCTGGTCAACGGAAACTCTTTGTGCTTTCAAAAGTCAGAAAGCAAACTGTTGACACACATCTGGGCAGACAGAAAATAAACTGTTCTGTACTTGCTTAGAAATGTGTCCTAGTGCTTTTTAGTATGACTAGCGGTTAACTTTCTCTTCATTCTGCAGGATTATAATAGAACTTATGCAAGCTCATGAGGTTATCAGAGGCCTTGTGGGAGGTGACTTATTTGCAAGATGATGTATCTGCAGGAGGCATAATGGGTAAAGTGGGTGGGAAAAGTAAGTTGATGACTTTTTCAAAGAAGACAGTTGGTTTTAAATTCTATTTATCAGGTTCTTAGGAAGAGGAGTAGTGACACTGGTAACTACAAAGAACTCCTGGCCTTAAAATAAGATTGGAAAAGCAAGATCTACTGACACATTTCTCTTCTTCCATTCATTTTCTACTCTAGTTGTTTCTGAATATAGTTGCAAATGCCATTTGCTCAAACTACATTTTTCATTGTCATTCTCTTTATTGCCTATAAAACTCAATCAAACTCAAAAGAAGTAGGAAATGACACCAAACTGGAAGTGAAGAGACCAGGCATCCACTTTCCCTCTGTATCTATCCAGACACATAAACTTGAGCAAGTTACACAACTTTCCAGCACCTTTGTCTCTTCTTGAAAAGAAAGAGTTTTATACAGGATTCTTAAGATCACTTCTACCTCTAAATTGTACTCAAATACCTCAATACATTTTCAAGCCCTGCTGTTTCTCTTGACCACCCTGCTTTTCTAGTCTGGTTTCCAATTATTTTGCAAGAGAGTATATTCATATCATTTTGTACCTGAAGAGTATTTCTGGAACTAAATTTGGAATACTTTTATATAGAGTCTGGGCTCCCCAGTTCCATCCTCTCTCTCATCTCTTCATCTTCCTTACCTCCCAAGTCCTAGGAAAGGGTTGAGTGTGCTTGTCCAGCTACCTGCAGTCTTTTTGCACTTGTTTAATTTATCTTTCCCCATCTCTTATACTTCTCAATCCTCTCTCCTCAGTCATTTTTCTTTGCAAAACTCCTCTACTAATATATCTTTTCAAGACTTGATTTGTTAGCATCTCTTTCAAAACACTATATAAAAGTGATACATTCTCCCTAACTGGCTTGGCTCAGTGAGTATCAATGATTCTCATCATTGATGTTTCTATCTCTCTCTCCCTTCCTCTCTGAAATCAATAAAAATATAATTTTTAAAAAAGAGTGATACATTCTGAGAGCATCATTGTAGATGAACTTTATAAAGGACTCCACTGATCATCAAGACCTATAGGATCTGCTATGACAACAAGGCTATTAGCTGCTTTGGGTCTCAGTTTCCTACTTTTGTACAATGTTTAGATATAAGGATGGGGACTGGAGTACATTAGGGAATGTGCTCTGAAACATCTTCACAGTGAAGCATGCGTGGGATAGATTATAGAGAGTGTTGACAATAGAAACTAATAGTCAAGGACTTCCATTATTACTGTTTTAAAATAGTTTGCATGCTAGAATTCAAACACTAGGCCACTGGTACGTAGGCTCTGAATTAGGTGGCCTCTATGGTACCTTTCAGTTCTATGGGTCGGTCTTCGCCCATCTGTTCTACTCTGACAGTGTTTCTGCTGGAATGGATTATTGTATATCTGCTGCTATGCTTCTCTGTATGTTTTTTTTTTCTTAAACTGCTTTTTCCGTCTTGACTCTTAACTCATATATATCATGGGCATGCATTATTCCTTTTATAAGCTCCTGCCCACACTGATTCTCAGTAAAAAGCCTGCTGAAATTTGCATGGAAGAGGCTAGACATTAAGAGTTGGGAGGCTGCAGACAAATAAGAAGGAAAGAATGGGAGTTAAAACAGAACAAGAAACCACAGTACGAGACAAGCCAAAGTGTTGGGTGCTGGTCCCCGCTGCCTGTGCTGGCCTGGTCTTTTGACTCCGCAGTAGAACAGCATTCCAGAGCCGGGCTGGTTACCATCTGTCCCTGCGGTCCCCCAAATGGGAGCCCAGGTGGGAGACAGCACATCTTCACTGTGACAGCCGGTATTTATGCGCTGGAACCATTTCTGCATATTTTCGTGTGTGTTCTAAAAGTACTAATTGAACACTTATAGAAGTAATCGGGTTTTCTTATTAAGTTTAGAAAAGTATGAATTAAATCATAAGACGAGCAGTCTGTGGATTTAGCAACAATCCTGAAAGTGTTATCCGCGTTACCATGCTTTGGAAAAAATCTCTTCGTTTTCCAAAGGAAGAGACAGATTTGGCAAAGATCTGAAGTGGGTGATTGGCAGAGCTGGGCTAAATCGTAGGTGTGGCAGACAGAGCCTGGAGGCAGGCTGCCGTGACTCCGTCTATGACTTGGGCGGACTTCATAGCCCTCTTCTTACTCTGCTGTTCATGTGGACTCTGGACATAACAAGGCCCGACTCCCAGGGTTGCCCTGAGCATGAGCAGGGACGTGCAGTGGCCCTGACATATGGTGGGAGTTCCGTAAATGCCTGTCTCCCTCGCCCACACACCAGCCTTCCCAAGTCACAAATTGTCCCCACCTCCTGCCTCTGTTCTGTGCTTGAGCACATAGACTTCTGAATCCTTTCATGATTTGCACAATATTAAGATACACCTGACATTGGTGTTGCCCTTTTTTTTTTAAATATATTTTATTGATTTTTTACAGAGAAGAAGAGAGAGAGATAGAGAGTTAGAAACATCTATGAGAGAGAAACATCGATCAGCTGCCTCCTGCACATCCCCCACTAGGGAAGTGCCCGCAACCCAGGTACATGCCCTTGCCCGGAATCGAACCCGGGACCTTTCAGTCCGCAGGCCGACGCTCTATCCACTGAGCCAAACCGGTTTCGGCTGGTGTTGCCCTTTCAAACTAATTTCACCCTCAGTATCAGTTTGGATCCCTCACATGAACCCAGGGCGTTAGGAACAGAAAGCATTATGGCCCCCTTTGTCCATGTAGGAAGCCAGTGCCCACGGTCCTGCGGTGCTAGCGGAAGGTGTGGGGCTCCTTGCTCACGGCTCATTGCTGTTTCTTCCCTGTTCCCCTTCCCTCAGAGAGAAAAACGCAGGCTGATCTCAGACGCCTAATTGCTAGGTTTCAGTCCTATATTTATACGTTATAATGCTGATTTCTTTCCCATTGATTTTCTGAGCCTTGTTGGTGATGAATTGTCCTTGGGAGACAAATGACTTAACTTGTTTCAAAAAGAGAATGTGTTTATCAAACTTTTGTGCCTCTTCTGGAGATTCAGTATTTCTCCCACCACCCCCCGCCCCTTACATTTGTCATGTCTGAATAAAATGACTCACGTTCTCCTGAGGGGAGAAATGAGGCTTTTAAAAGAATGCCAAATTGCCAATCTAAGAGGTTCGCCATTTTTCCATCAAGA
>NW_006283139.1:480397-481070 GCF_000327345.1 Myotis davidii
TAAAGTTGTTATGTGTTATGGTTATACGATAGTATAGTGTATAAAAAATAAAATGTGTGTGTATATAACATATATGCATACACAGGGCGTTCCCCCAAAAATGTGTACACATTGTAACAGCTGATAGCTGAATTTTGAAAATGAAATGCCTTTATTAAACACTGACTTTTTTTAAAAGTAAGTATATTTGTATTGATTTCAAAGAGGAAGGAAAGAAGAATAGAAACATCAATGATGAGAGAGACTCGTTGATTGGCTGCCTCTTGCATGCCCCCTACTGAGGATCGAGCCTGCAACCCTAGCATGGTGATGAATTGTCCTTGGGACAATGTGCCCCTGACTGGAATTGAACCGGGACCCTTCAGTCCGCAGGCCAACGCTCTATCTACTGAGACAAAACAGCTAGGCAACACTGACTTCATAATTATTCAAAATGGGCGTATGCATTTGGAAGGCACCCTATATATTATATGATCTTTACATTTATATTCTTCACTGGCATCCACAGACATGAGGCATCTCTGCTATTCGTCTTTTAACATCCCGGAGAATGCTAGGACTGGGTGCCCACTCATAAATTACAATGA
Source organism: Myotis davidii (assembly GCF_000327345.1). NCBI lineage: Eukaryota > Metazoa > Chordata > Mammalia > Chiroptera > Vespertilionidae > Myotis > Myotis davidii. The sequence goes on from NW_006283139.1 coordinate 480,985, forward strand.
TTTTTGCTACCCTTCCCCACACAGGTGGATTATTCCCAGGGCTTAGGCTCCTTCTTCTGCCCACTTTTTAATACATTTGTGCCAGC
>NW_006283139.1:481099-487945 GCF_000327345.1 Myotis davidii
CAATGAAGCTTTCGCTGTGGACAGCGGATGTATAAAGTGCCCCGAAAGCTTCTAATCACCGTGAGCCAGCCTGGCCCGCTATCTACAGCTGGGTACCAGCCATCTCCCTTTATTAATGGGCTGCCTTGGCCCAGGGATGAAATGCAGTGTTTTCGGAAACCCATTAAAAGGCACGGCTATTGTTGCTGCCCTCACCTCGCAGTGTGAATTCCGTTTCCATTCTCCGTGTCAGGGGATGTTCTTCTCAAGGGGCTCTATCTAGCCAGGGCCACTCCGCCCCATGCTTCCGCCGTTTGACGATTGCACCAAGTCCATTCACGATGGACATTTTTGTGGCTCCTCTCGGCTGCTTTCATCTCCGTGGCAATGAAAACAGCCGTGACACGTCTGGATACAGAATCAATTGGAGCTAAGAAAACACAGTAAGAAAGAGCCCCTCATTTTTGAGAGACATCCAGCCTCCTTCAAGAAACTCCTTGGGACTTTGTTGCTGATACATTTCTGTTACCCCATCTCCAAGAAACCATACTGCTGCTACCTATGCAAGGACCCATCAGCGTTCCTTTGGGAGCGTGACTCACTCAGGCCATCACTAGGAAGTGGTCATTCAGCCTCTCATTTGAACTATTTCCATAAAGCAGAGTCACCCAGATCTGAGGAAGGCCCTGTCCATCACAGGGGGGCTCAGTATGTCATAAACACGCTTCTTGCGTAAGCAGAAACTTCACAGTTTTGCTGAAGCCAGACTCAGGACAGGGTTTCCCCAAAGTTGTGAGTCTTCCACAAGTCAAACAGCAATAACCACTAGGCTGATCTCTGGATGAATAACAGCATAACCGGTCTCCCCTGGGCTCATGGCAGAGGATGCTCGCTCTGTCTAGAATGTCCAGTTTGTGCAAGGAAGGTTCAGTTCAATGAACAATTTATTAAGCCTTTATTTTATGCCAAGGATGTACTCGCTTTAATAGTGCATGTGAATATGACCCAGTATTTTCTCTTTGGCTAAAGTGGACATATCGTGTTTAAAGACAGAGTCTGTGTACCCTGGAAAGTTCTGTGGAGTCAGATACACTGGTAAAAGGGCATTTCACTCATCACGATAGCCTTGTCCTCACTCTGTGTGTTGAGTTCCTTCCTAGACTTTCTACCCCTGCACAATTCTGAGGTATGTATTTGTAATTGAAAAAAAAAAAGTAAGACATATTATAATTTCTAGTCAGACATCCTAATTATTGTACCCAAAACTACCCTGTATTGGCTGTTACTGTGAGCAGTTCATTTAACTAATTTTGAAAGTGAAACTTATAAGGAGACCTACCTCAGAGCATCGCCACGGGGAGCGAATTTTGAAATGATACACATGGTGAAAGGACCTTTAAAGTATAAAGAACCTTGAGAATGTCAATGATTGCCTTTTTGCTGTGGGGAAGGGAAGACAGGAAAGAGGACTGTCCATCACATTTGATGGCCTGGGTGTAGCCACCTGATGAACACATGCAGGGGGAGGAAGCCGAAAGGAAAACCTTTGAAGAGCAGTTGCAGTGAATGTATGGTGCGTAGATCCCAGCACTCAACGAGTATACCCAGATTGAAATGTCTGAGAGGATGCAGGGGGAAGCTGTGCTTACCCTAACCCAGCCGGACAGTCTTTGGACCTGAGTTACTGTGCTTCGTGCCACTCGGTCCTAAATGACTCGTGCATCACTCTCCTGGGTGCACTTCAGCTCTGCCTTTGGCATTCTCTCGGGGGACAAGTGATAGTTAAACCAGAAGTCCAGGGGTTGGTGTCCATGAATAAAGGGATGATCATAGTGAAGTCCCCTTCCTGGCAATCAGCAGCACAGTTAATTACACTGCAGCTTGCATTATAAAGTTTATGTGCACACAGGAGGCAAGACCCGAATCCCAAGAATCAGTAATCTTATGTGTGGTTAAGATCAGCATCACCACACACAGCTGTGGAGGTTGTACCCTGCAGAAGGTGAGCCTGTGTCATGCGTGCCGCGGCCTTCACAGATTTGTATGTTTATAAGGGCAAATTTCCTAGTGTCTTTTTCTAACAATCGAACATTCTAGATCTAGAGTGTTTCTAATCGGTGAAAGTAAAATAAGGTGGACTCGTTTAAAGGATATATTTCTGACTCTGACTGGTTTGGCTCAGTGGATGGAGAATCCGCCAGCAGACTGAAGGGTCCCCGGGTTCGATTCCTGTCAAGGGCATGTACCATTGGGTACCAAGGGCTCGATCCCCAGTAGGGGCCGTGCAGGAGGCAGCTGATCCGTGTTTCTCATCGATGTTTCTAACTCTCTATCCCTGTCCCTTCCTCTCTGTAAAAAAACAAGCAAACAATGAAAATACATATTTTTAAAAATATGGCCAATGAGAGTCACTGTACAAAGGAACATAAGTAACTTTAAAAAGAAAAAAGGGTACATTTCTCTTAAAGAGCTTTGCCGCTCTTGATGCCAACCCTGTGTGTGAACCCTTCCTACCTTGGACAGAGCAGCAGTTCGTCCTTAGGCTGAGGTGAGCAAAATGTCCTTGTAAAAACCTTCCAAGTTATGATGATTACCAAAGTTCTCTGTCATAATCTTCAGGTCAGTCTGGACTAGGACACTGGCAGCTGCTTCTAAATGAAAGTCAGTTCGGTCTCTGAGAAGTGGAATTAATGTATTCACCCTGTGTCTGCAGAGTCCTGTGGAAGGAGAGAGGAAGACAGGGGCCCTGGACATACAGCTGTGTGAAGCAGGACGCTTCAGGTTCGGGGACTGTCTGAAGGTGGGGAGTGGCACGGCAGGGCTTGACAAGGGAGAGGGTGGTGGTGTCTGAGCTAGAGAAGCTGAGGCAGGGAGGGGGCAAGCCCTCCGAATCATCTGTGATCCACAGGCGGTAACCTGTTTCAGCGCACATCTGCTCTCACACACTCTTGAACCCGCACTTCTGCATTTTGGGGAACTGCTTCCGCCCCAGCACCTCTAGGGGGCATTTTCACAAATAACACAGCCACAACCCGAGGGAAAGGCAGAGGGAATATCCATGTCAGCATCAACCATGGGTGGCCCCTGCTGATTGGGCCTGGATCCTTTCGGATCCCTCAGAGGACACATGGCCCACCTGCCAGGCTGGTAGGATCTTTGGTGGAGAGGACTCTGCTCTAGCTCCCCTATTCTCTCAGGGTGATACCTACTGTAGATGTCATTAACCTCATCATTCAGCCTACTGCTACAGAGAAGGAGGCCCCGACCGACGGCAGAGAAATGCTTGGGCTGAGAATGTCTGGTTAGCACATCCTCAGTGTCGGAGCCGGAACTGGGCAGGATTTGGGGCTTCTGGAACCCAGTTCCGGCCTTTTGGTTCCCCTGGGATAGTCGAGAGCAGCTGCAGGTGTGCTGGGTTCCCGGCCCTCATTAGACCCTCTCCATGTGGGCAGGGATTCTGACGCCTGAGTTTTGTGCCCAGCTGTGGCGGGACACTGGGAAGCGGCTAAGGGTAGCATTATGCAGAGTGGACTGGCGGCCCAGTGGTCGGCAAACTTCGGCTCAGCAAACTGCAGCTCACGAGCCACATGCGGCTCTTTGGCCCCCTGAGTGTGGCTCTTCCACAAAATACCGACTTCTGCGCATGGACCACAAAGTTTCAATCGCACTGTACGTGCGTGCCTGCATGTGGTATTTTGTGGAAGAGCCACACTCAAGGGGCCAAAGAGATGCAGGTGGCTCGCAAGCCACAGTTAGCCGACCATGGGACTATCCTATTTGAGGAGGTTTCCCAGCCCAGACATCGTCCCTAACATTGGCTGCATTATCCCATTGCTCTCTGAAAGGCAAGGTTTTGAGATGTGAACACAGCACCAGGGAGAAAGGGAGATGTACTGAGTAACTGGCTCCTGCCATCGGCAAAGGCAAACCCCCTGCAATACATTTGATCTTCCCTGGATACTTGCCCAGCCTCTGATGATGTTCAACGCTGAGGGAGGTCACGGGGGTCTCTGAGCTGCCCCGGTAGTGACCCATGTGTAGTCCTTTTAACAATGGCCTTCAGACCAGACACTGTGCCTCTCCCCTGGGCTCATGACCCAGGGAGGGGCTGTAGTAAGGTACTAAGTGCACAGCTCGGCCCCTTGGCCAGAAGGCTCAATTCACTCATCAGATTCCCTGTGGAACCCACGGGATGTTCCTAAGACATACTGAAACCCACGACTCTCCTTCACTACAATTTGTCTCAATCAAGATGTATATTCTACTTTTTTAAAATTCCACTTCTTTTCTGCATTGCATGGCAGAAAGAGGGATTAAGCTATGATGTAGAAGATGCCGGCTTCAGGCTCCATTCCTCAACTGTGTCACAATGGATAACGGATTTACTTCTTTCTTTGTATTAATATCTCTCTGGGGCTAAGTCACAGAGTGGATGAGAGCATTAAATGAGATCATGACAGTCCACATGGCTTGGGAATGAAAAGGCATGTTTCATCATCTTGGGACACAATAGCATGATGTGTCCAAGAAGAAGAAGAATTGCCAACTTTTGAGCCTTGACACTGTTCTTCTCACACCTTATCTCTTAACCTTTGGAGCTACCCCATATGCTTGGCACTGTTATAACCCCATTATCATCCCACATGATTATGGGGCCTTCCCATAGTTAAGCATTTTCCTAGTTTTCCAGTGTTGTGACAGGACTCACTCCTGAACTTGCACTCCTAACCTCACACTGTGCCTTTCACAGCAGTGTCACAATTACCAATAACAATAAACAACTCTCTGGAAGATTTGTGCCCTTCTGTCAATCTGACAATGAAGGAAGAAGATGGAGGGTCAGCTGCCAGTGTGTATTCTGTAGAACCTGTTCATGGAGCCAGGTACTGTCTCTCAGGGACGTTAGTGTCCAAAGGCATCTCATTTGCTGGGGCCCAGGGCTCGGTCTTTGCCTGGCGGCTCTGGAATGGATCTGTTGACGGAGGTCTTTTCTAGTCCCCCGATTCCCGGTGTTTGCACAAGCAGAAGCAACTGTTAGCATCTGTCGGTTTTTGCTAACTGAAGAAACTTCACTGATTTTGTGTTTTTAGTCCGCATGAGGCTTTAAAATAGCAGCTGTGACCTCACTCACATAAACCCATGGAAGAAGGCCGGGAAACCAATCAGGGATAGGCCAGAGGTTGGGAAATAGTCAGGTCCTCAGATCAGGAAAGCCAAGTCAAGTGTGCAGAGCAGCTGAGAGCCGAGCCCACCTGCAGCACGCGTTGCGATGCGCTTCGTTTGGTCTACTTCGTGGCAATCCTAAGGGTTGAGAAACAAGTCTTAATGGAGCATTTGGTAATTGGATTAAATATTTAAAGACATATGGCTCCCTTTTTTGAGTTGCACCTTTTCCTGATGTCTACCTAGGCATTCCTCCAAAATATTTCGGTGACATTTGGTTCCTGCCGGGACTACTGCAGGTGCTGGGGCCAACTGTGGAACAGACACAGGCTCTGTCTAGTGCCCATCCAAGCACCTGGTGGCACCACAGCAACTGTCAGACTGGGCGCCGTTGTCAACATTTGCAGTGTTCGCTTTCCAAACCTGGCTTGAGTCACTTGGCTTTATGTTAATTGCTGAAAGGAGGATGTAGATGCAATACTTGCTTCTTGGTTCACGTAAATACAGATCTTCTCAGATGACATGTGCACCTATAGAGTGAGCAGAAAATTGAGGTGTCCACTTGCTAGCTTCATATCTTGGGTATGCCCCAAGTGTCAGTCCAGTTTTTGCTGGTCAACCACACGTTGTAATGGGCTTTGGTTATTTAACTCTCAGGAATGGCTTGGTTACAGAACCCTATAAAATTTTATTGATTTCTGCTTGCTGGCTTAGGCTGTAGGTGAGAACATACCTCAGCAATTAGCTTCGCCCAGTTTAATGACTTCATTACAGAGCAGTCTGCGTGCTCTCAAGCACTTCCTAATATATTTTTAACACCAGTTTGTAGCTATCATGAGTTATTTCTGTGTCGTAGGAGCAGTGGGTTGGCTTGTTTAATGGCCAACATTTTTTTAAAGTTCCTGAAATGGTTTTCTGCTGTAGTGTCCAGGTGGTTGGGGACCTTTGCTAGTAATATGATTAGAGGTAATAATTAGAATGTGCTAGAAGCCAACTCCAGTGCTATAAAGAGATCACTGTATTAACCATTGCTTTTTCGAAGAGCGAATAAACGGTGATTGCTCACAGCCATTTGAAAATTATATTTATGGTTTACAGAAAACTAAAGGCAATAGCTGTTAATGCGGGGGTGGAGAGAATGGGGATGGAGAGATTAACCAGGGAACTTATATGCATATATGCATAACCCATGGGCACAGACAATAGTGTAGAGAAGGTTTGAGTGGGGTGGGTAGGGGATGAAGGGGTTTAATGAGGGAAAAAAACAAAGGAGACATTTATAATACTTTCAACAATAAAGATAAATTTAAAAACCAAGGCAATGTATGCTGGTGAATATTATAGCCATTTATTAGTATGTATCTAACATTAAATAGGGTGTTTTAGGAAGACTTAATTCTTTTGTGGTTTCCTAAGACATGTTATTACACATAATTAACGAACTGCACATAACAGGATGGCATCTACTAAGCTAACTACTTGCTATTCTGTTAATTCATTAGAGTCTTCAATTTCTTAAAAGGTTATTTAAATATAAGATGAGTAGTTTTTTGTTAATTATAAATACATGTTAATTTTGAAAATTACGTCTGAATATATACATACAAATAGGTACCAAAATATTAATACCACCACTTTCCAGGTGGTAAGAACATGAATTAATGAGGTTTTTAAATATATTTCGTCTGGTTTTAGAATATATAT
>NW_006283139.1:487999-500578 GCF_000327345.1 Myotis davidii
GAGATCATATTTCTCAATACATATTTCCACTTATTTACATTGAGTATATAGTACATATTGAAAATATTTCCTTTATTATTTTTTTTTTATTTTTCTAAAATATAAACGACTAGCTGCAGAGTGTTCTGTTTTACAGATTAACGCCTAACCAGTTCCCTGCTGTTAGGCATATGGCTAGTTTCCAAGTTTCATGATTGTAACATGCTTATGAAAGCACAACTTTGTGCATATATCTTCTGTTCAAGTTTTGCAGTTAAGCGGCAGTAATTCCTAATGGGAATTTCTTACATCGGAATTGCTGGGTGTAAGTAAGTGTGTTTTTCGCTGCTGCTTCTCCTTTCAGTCCTGCCTTTCCCATTTGCCTGTGCTGTGCAAGGTTGCGGAGGCCTCTCAGGAGGTCCTCAGGCCTCTCTCTACCTTTTCTTCACCATCTACACATACTCACCTCAGGCCCCATTGCCTTGGGGCTACTTTATTCTTTGTGAGGGAGGCCTCTGGAGGGCTTATCCAGGCAGAGTTCAGCGTCTTAATTGACCATATGTAGAAATATCAATGTCAACCCTGCTATACCTGCTATACTAATTGTTAGCATATTGTTAGCTCAAACCTCCAAAAGGTTCTTAAGGACTAAAAGTCAGAGCTCTCTACAGAATTTTCAAATCTTAAGACTGCCTATTCTGTCCCCAACAAAAATATTGACAAAATTTTAAAATAATGATAATAATAGCTAACAAAAAATTCCTATGTGTCAGACTCGCACTATCTAACCGACCCTTAGGAATTCCCTTAGACATCCTTTCAGAACAGTATTTTGACTGGAAGTGGGGGAGAATGCATAATTGCTTAATTGGTTTCTTGATCCCAGTACGAAGTTCACATTGATTTTCATTTGCTTTCTGTTTCACTTGATGGGGTGGGGGTGTTTGCGGGAAGAATTTAAAGTCTACAGATCCACAGAATTTTAGATATTGTTTGTTAAAGCTATTCTGTGCATGGGGAAAATGAGGACTAGAAAGGTTAGGCTACCTTTGTGTGGTGAATTTCATGTTAAAGCCAAACCTAAAGTTGTATCTTCACTATACTATTCTCTACACAGGAGACTAAATTTAAATTTAATGTCATTTAAAATTTAGTGCCTTAGTCACTCTAATCACATTGTATTTGATAACCGCATGTGGCTAATGGACACCATACCGTTACAAAATTTGCTACAGAAATGTTAATAGAACATTTCTATTATCACAGAAGTTTCTCTTGGCCAGATTTAGCTTTTAATCTGCAATCTAATACTGGTTCCACTGGATACTCTACTGCAACTTTTTTTTTTCACAGCTATAGTGTGCCTTTTAGAGGCACCCTGATTCCTGTAACTATATATGCAAAAACCCTTTCAAAGCAATGCATATTACATTCCAAGGCCATGCCTACATTCATTAAAGCAAATTATAACATCGCTATATCTAAATTATCTGCACTGGATGCATAATTGCCACCTTAGGTCTTTCAATAGACATGCCCCTTAATTTTTCATTTTTCTTAAACATATCGATTTGCACTTAGCTATAAATAATAGAGTGCTTAGCTCATACATGTCAATGAGAATCCCCTGCAGAAGTAAAAGATTGCTTACTTAATACCAAGGAAAATTTTGGAGGACATCAAATCCCTTGACAGATGTTTGTTGCCACAAGGATATATTTTCTTCTGTTTATAATTAAAATGGCATCAGTTGCATTTTGCTATTATATAATATTGGAAGAGAAGGTTATGGCAAGATGATTTTCAAATAGTAATTACATTTCCTAGCTTACTTATTTTCATAAATGAGTCCACAAGTTTTCATCTGGATTTAGACATCAGGCCTAACATTATAGTATTTGTATTTTCCCCAGTCACACAAAGAAGGTGTTTGTCTTTGTTCCAGGAAAAAATGTATCAGGAGTTGTTTGATGCCCTAACATTCACATCTTTCTTCATTTGACTTTGACTTTACCCATTAGCAATGGAGACATTTGTCTAGAAGTTGTGATTTCATTGGCTTAAATGCATACCAGTTCCCCCATCATCAGTTGATGCCTGAAATTCTACTGTTAAGAGTTCTATTTCTTTAACAGTTTTTTCTGATTACAATGAAAATATCTCTGGAATAGGGTAATGTTATTAATAGGAGATGTTATTTCAGCTAGGACTTGAAGGATATGTGTTAATTTTCTAAGTTGAAGCTGGAAGAGAAGACAGATGTGATAAAGACGTAGTGATATCTTTGGGGGAGCTGGCAAATTTTTTTTCACGTGGAACTCAAGGTATGTAAAAAACAGCATTTAAAATGAAGTTAAAGAAACAACCAACTCATACACCTTAACAAAAGGAAGATAAACTAGCCAATCAAAAAATGGGCAACGGATCTAAATAGACACTTTTTGAAAGAGGACATAAGGAAGGCCAAGAGACATATGGAAACATGCTCCAAGTCACTAATCATTGGAGAGATGCAAATTGAAAAGACAATGCGGTATCATCTCACACCTGTCAGAATGGCTATCATCAACAAATCAACAAACGACAAGTGCTGGTGATGATGTGGAGAAAAAGGAACCCTCCTTCACTGCTGGTGGGAATGCAGACTGGTGCAGCCACTGTGGAGAACAGTATGGAGTTTCCTCAAAAAACTAAAAATGGAACTCCCATTTCACTCATTTATGGAATATAATGAACAACACAAACTGATGAGCAAAAACAGATCCAGAGAAAGAGAAGCATCAATCAGACCGTCAAACCTCAGAGGGAAGGTAGGGGAGGGTGGGGGTAATGGGGAGAGATCAACCAAAGGACTTGTATGCATACATATAAGCCTAACCAATGGACACAGACACCAGGGGGGTGAGAGCATGAGGGTGGGGAGTGGAGGGTAAGGGGGGGGGGTAAGGTTACATATGTAATACCTCAATCAATTTAAAAAAAAGAGAAATAACCAAAAGTCATATTAAGATGAGGAAGGGTCCTGATGGCATTTCTAAGGCATGTGGATTTAAGCTTATAAGGGTAGCCCAGCTGGTGTGGCTTAGTGGTTGAGCATTGACCTATGAACCAGGAGGTCACAATTCTATTCCCTTCAGGGCGCATGACCAGGGTTGTGGGCTCCATCCCCAGTAGGGGGTGTGCAGGAGGCAGCTGATCAGTAGTTCTCACTCATCACTGATGTTTTTAAATCTCTCTCCATCTCCCTTCCTCTCCAAAATCAGTAAAAATATTTTTTTTAAAAAATGGGAAGGGCATAGGAATATTTCACCAGAGGAACTGCATGGAAGTTTGTACTCATGGAAGGCTCCTCCAACAGCAATATGAAGGCTGGATTGGAGAAGAGAGGGGGTACTTAAGGAGGTGATACCAGTTAGGCCTGTGTTGCTCAAACCAACACCAAGGGTTTCAAGTGTCAGCACAGATGGTGGCAGTGGCTTTGAGAATTGAGAAGTGCACAGGGATCCAGGAGATATGGAGACATTATGCAGCTTTCCCTTCTTGGCCTATAATAAAAGCACAATATGCTAATTAGACCAGACAGATGACTGATTTTCCGAAAGTTATTCCGGACATCCTTCCGGACGAAGCCACCCTTTCTCTGGGTGGAGAAAGACCCTTCTAGACGAAGCCAAGGCAGAGGTGGTTAGGGGCAATCAGGCAGGCAAGCAGAGTGGTTAGAGGCGATCAGGCAGGCAGGTGAGCAGTTAGGGGTGATCAGGCAGGCAGGAAAGTGGTTAGGGGTGATCAGGCAGGCAGGCCAGTCATTACAAGCCAGTGGTCCCAGATTGCAAGAGGGCGCAGGCTGGGTTGAGGCACTCTCCCCCTCCTCTTCTCCTCGCTCTCTCCTCCCCCCTGCCCCATGCACAGATTTTGTGTACTGGGCCTCTAGTTCCAATATAAATGATTCCGAGTCCAGTCCTTGGATAGTTCCCAAACTTGAGAGGTGACACAGAGCACCCCTTCTCTGCCCACTACCATTACATTGACTGCTGCCCCCACACCCCTTAGATAGCCCAGTCACTACACAGTATTCTGTTTAGTTACCTAACTTTTTTCCTGCATGTGTCTCATCTCCCCAGCTAATATATAGGCTTCCGGAAGCCTGAGGCCTTTGTTACCTTTCTTTTCTGTCCTCCGTGAACACAAATAACCACTGAGATGAAAGGAGTCTGATGTAGTGTTTCTTCAGGCTGACAAGCTGCCTGGGAGCTTTGGAGAAATAAAGGCTCTTTGGTTTCAGCTATGGAGCATCTGATGAAGTGGTTCTAGAATGCCATCCACATATTTGTATTTTTCACTCTCCACTGATCCTGATGGCCAGCCAGGGGTGCTGAACTGAAGGCAGCGTTTCTCATTCTGACTTGGAGTTTATCTGAGTCTGTGGCCTCAGTCAAGGCACTGAACTTTCAGGGTCTCATATTTCCCATCTGAGAAGCGATCGTGGAAGTAGGCACTGTGTGGTCACATCAGCCACAGGATTTGCCCAGATGAGGTTGCTCCCTAGGTCAGAACTAATTCCTCCTCCTGAGCTTAGAGTCTGTGTGATTTCTCCCTGAATGTATTACCCTGCAGTCCCTCCTGCTCATGTTTCCTGTCAGTCCCGGGAGGGGTCCTCTTGCCTGGAGATTCTCCCTGTGAGGGGGTTTGGGGGGGCACACAATCAGAGAGAAAGGAGTGGCTGATGCCATCGCCCACAGGCGAGCGTGGTTGAGAGTTCTATGCGGAGCACCAGATGGTGGTAGGTGGCTCAGGGTGTGTGTGGGGGACTCTCTTCAGAAGCCTGTGGGCCAGCGTCAGCTGTGCCCTTGCCTCTTGCCAGCTTTTCGCCTACGGAGCCTCCCTGGTGCCTGCACCGTGCTCAGGTGTGCTGCAGGCTTGGTAATTCATCACACAATTTCCCTGCGCCCTCTTTTGTGATGGGGAACTAGTAGGAATTTTCCTATGCTAGCTTGGCAGACAGATACTTCTCACTTAACTACGATGGATAAAGAACAATCGATGCCCAGAATTAAAATAAATTATATATATATATATGAACTGGACAGCAGCATGCACCAAGGGGTGAGGCACTCATGTACAATGAGAGACCTGGGGGCCAGACTTCTGGGTCCTGCCACCTGCTCTCAGCACAGAACTGGCGTCTTTCTAGTTTCCTCTGGATGCCCTGCGTCCTGAGCAGGAGCCCTCACTTGGGACTCTGTAAGAGGCATCGGAAGTACGTGAGGAATTGACTTCTGTCTTATGAATCTAGAATGGTATTAGTTAGGTACCATCCCTGGAAGAATGGAAAAAGTCATTCAAATCATTTTATGTGTTCGAGGATCAAGGAGGGTCTGGGTGGAGAAAGACCTATGTCTGGCTCCCCAGGGCCCTGAGGGTCACTCTCTTAGACCATTATTTCCTGAGGGATCTAGTCATTCATACTCATGGACTAGTCCTTCTGAGGGCGCAGTCTTCTTTCTTCTTTCTCCCCTCTCCACACATTCTCAGTTAACCACAACATCGTCACACACATTCTCAGAGGGTATAGCATATGGCAGTGGTTCTCAACCTTCTGGCCCTTTAAATACAGTTTCTCATGTTGTGACCCAACCATAAAATTATTTTTGTTGCTACTTCATAACTGTAATGTCGCTACTGTTATGAATCCTAATGTAAATATCTGATATGCAGGATGGTCTTAGGCGACCCCTGTGAAAGGGTCCTTCGACCACCAAAGGGGTCGCGACCCACAGGTTGAGAACCGCTGGCATATGGGGAGGGGGAGACCTTTATTACCTATGCTAACCCCTGTGAACAGCATTCATAGAATGAGGTGGGTAGGACAGGGTGAGGAGGAGTAGAAAGGGGTGAAAAACTAAAAGTATAGGACAGAGAAAGAGAATTGAGAAAAACACTGGCTTCTGCTGGCAGAGAGCAAAGGCTTTGACACACTTTCTAACCAGTAGCCTAATTGGGTATTGCCTGGCAGCACGCTCCTATCGGAATCCCTGCTGGGATCTGAGGCTAGAACGTTGAGGCAGACAGAGGCTGACCCGGCCCTCATGGAGCTTGCAGTCTAGTAGGGAAACAGATCGAATCAAATAGCCATCCAACTGCATAATTACAAATGACAATATGTGCTTGGAAGGAGAGTACTAGCTGCTATGGGAAAATAACACAGGGGCCTTGGGCTAGTCTAGGGAACCTGGGAAAGCATCCCTAAGGAGCATCAATTGAGGAAAGCCTTGAGGATGTGCAGATGCAAACTAGGTGATGAGGGCAAACAGGGAGTTGAAGTGTCCCCAGTGGAGTGAACAGGAGGTTGACTAAGTAGATTTTTCAGGAGAGTTTAAGAGGAGTAGGAGGGAGGCTAAGATTGCTTGATCTTGCAGGGGAGGCGGGTTGTTTTGTTTTGGGGGTCCCAAAGGAATCCACTGCAAGGGCTTAGTACTTCTTTTTTAAAAATACATTTTTATTGATTTCAGAGAGGAAGGGAAAGGGAGAGAGAGAGAGAATCATTGATCAGCTGCCTCCTGCACATCCGTTACTGGGGATCGAGCCTGCAACCGGGGCTTGTTGCCCTTGACCGGAATAGAACTCGGGATGCGTTATCCATTGAGCCAAACCAGCCAGGGCACCATAGTACTTCTTATGAAATCCAGGTAACTGTGGAATTAAGTTTATACTTTGAAGTGCTCCAGTCTGCTCTGGAAAACAGGCAGTCGGCAGAATTTGAGGAAGCCCTCCGCCCACAGAGCCCAGCTCTTGTTCTTCTGGAAACTTCGATCACACTGAAAGTTGGAATGGCAGCTGCTGCCCTGAAGATGGTGCTCATTCCAGGCACAATTTTACCCGTAGCCCTGGGCCCCAAATACTAGCACATAGAGGCAATAATTTCAAGCAAAATAATAAGCTGAGAAGGGAGAGTGGTTGGAGGAGTGTAGAATGCTCTCAATTCTGAAAACCTCTGCTTCCTTTTGTAGTAGTTTTATATTTGCAAACCTTTTCTACATCTATTTTTATTCCATTTGATATTCACACACCATCTCTGTTTTATAAGTGACAAAACCATCTCCCAGAAAAATTAAATGACTTAACTGAAGTTCACAGACCCCATTCTCTTTAGTGTTCCTCACTGATTCTCATTCAGAAGTAACCCTGTAATTACGATCCACTTAGAGAAAGATGGCAAGAAAATGAAAATCAGAAAATCTAGAAAGACAAGTGAAAGATAAGATTTGCTATAATTTTCTACATGTTCTCTACCATCTCTGATATAATGAAAATTTATATTCTCCGGAATAATTCCAGGTAGCCTCGTAAGTCATTGAAAAAAGATTTAATTTAGTTTAGTCCTATTAAGTATATTTTATTGTACTCTGAATCATAGATATGGGATACATTTAACAACTTTTAGAAGGTTAGACTCTCACAATGAAAAGAAAAACTCGTTTTTCAGAGTTTTTTTTTTGTATAAACTAGTGACCACTCTACTAGTCCAATGCCAGGAACTGATAAACACCCAGAGGCAGGGAGCCATTGGAAATGCCTGGGACTCATTGAGGAGCCTGAAACCCTTTTAAAAACACAATGACTTTCCTAGAGCATCTTTAAAGTAGCAAAGGGCACACGAGTGAGAGATCTATATGCTTCCACGCAGCAGTGAGAGGAAAAGCTGTCTCCTGCAGACACCAATCTTCATGACTGTGACAGAGAATAAAGGCTTCGCAGAGTGTTTCACTTGGTTTGCTGGAAGGACTTGAACTCTACGTTCTAGGGATGCCTGAATTGTAATTTCGTCACTCCTCTCACAATTTAGAACTCCTGAGAAAATGCCCGCATTGTTCTACATCTTTTTCATCTCATGGCACACATAACCTAATTACTACAATTCTGTGGCACACCAACAAAATATGACATTTTTTGCCAATGTGACAAAAAAATAGGTATAATTTTGATTCATTCACTTTGAATGGCTGTTGTTGTGTTGACTGATGTCTTTTTTTTTTTTAAACTAAGGAAAAAGAGGTCAGTGCAACTGACTAAGTAGTCAGGTATTGCAGGTTTAAAAGTTTTTGCAGCCCTAACTGGTTTGGCTCAGTGGATAGAGCGTCGGCCTGCGGACTGAAGAGTTCCAGGTTCAATTCTGGTCAAGAGCTTGTATCTTCATTGCGGGCACATCCCCAGTTGGGGGTGGGCAGGGGGTAGCTGAATTGATGTTTCTCTCTCATCAATATTTCTAACTCTGTATCCCTCTCCCTTCCTCTCTGTAAAAAAATCAATAAAATATATTTAACAACAACAAAAAAAAATGTTGCAGCACATCAGTGTGCTGTGGCCACTGGTTGAAAATCACTGTGGTAGCCCTGGCCGGTGTGGTTCAGTGGTAGAGAATTGCCTGCCTCCCCTACCCCCTGCACCAAAGGGTCCTGATTCCTGGTCAAGGGCACATATCTGGGTTGGTCCATCCCAGGCCCCAGTTGCAGTGTGTGTGTGAGGCAACCAATTGATGTTTCCCTCACATCAGTCTCTCTCTCTCTCTCTCTCTCTCGCTCTCTCTCTCTCTCTCTCTCTCGCTCTCTCTCTCTCTCTCTCTCTCGCTCTCTCTCTCTCTCTCTCTCTCGCTCTCTCTCTCTCTCTCTCTCTCTCTCTCTTCCTCTCTCTCTAAAAAAAAATCAATGAAAAAAATATCCTTGGGGTGACCACAAAAGATCACTGAAGATCACTGTTCTACATCATTCAGGCAAAACGGTAAAGCAATATGCTTCCATAAAATACAAGTCCAGCAGATTTAACTCTTAAGTTTCTACTTTTTTTCAATAGAAATGTTTAATTGCAAGCTATTAAATGATCCCTCCACTTTAAACTGAAAATTATGATCACTCTTTTCCATCAGACATAACACATATTGATATTTCCCACCTATTCTTGTTAATATTAAATTATTATGTTTAAGATATTTTCACAAACTAAAATGTTCTTTTTAAAGTATTTCTATATCAGTTTTAACCCGAAACTCCCCTAGAATGTCCAAAGAATCGTATGGACTCAATTCAACTGTCCAGCAACCAAGGCAGCTTTGACCAGCTTAGCAAGAGTCCCACTTAGGAAACTAGAGGTTGTAAACAAGATGCTATGACCAAGGCCATAAACCAGGGGTTGTAAAACTGACTGTGGGCAGGTCAAGTCCAGGTGTCTTTATTTGGCTACTATAATTTTTATTTAAATATAAAGATGAATTTATTCAGACAGAGGAAAGTATTATTTTTTTGCCACAGACTCCACTATTCCCTATTGTTCACTTTGCCCTTTTCATTCATTTATGCTTCCTGCTTAGCCTCTGAGCTCACCTGAGTTTGGGATTCTTTCTACGTTTATTTTTCTAAATCCAAACTACACTTCACTCTGTGGTTTGTGTTTTTGTTGTTTTATTTCTTTTCAACACCCTATAACTTAAAAACTGCCTCAAAAGATAGAAAAAGAAGAAGACTTAGAGATTTCTTTCAGTACTACAAGGCTTTCCTTGTCACTGATAAGAGTGCAGAGCTTGCCCACCTCTCTTATTCTGACATGGAACTGATGACCTTTTGTGTAATAAACTATGGACCTATGGCATATGAAGTAACTGGTTCAGACCCAAGCCACAGTCTTCCTTTTGTGAAAAAAAAATATTTTGGACAGAACTCAATAAAAGTTTAGCTGATGTCTTCATAGAGCTCTTGATGGCTTATTCCGATTTATGCGACAGAATATCACTGTTTTTGAGTCTGACCAGAATTGGAATACCAGAGGTGGTGCTGTAATTTTCTTGGGTAATATACTCTTCAACTTTGATCATGCCAGTCTTAGACAACTTGACATAACCTACCAGGTAAACAGGTTTGAGGCTACACAGGGGAACTTCCTTAAGAAAATATCATTTACAAAAGATCATTTACAAAAACACAGAGATAAAGTATGGAGAGGATATTTACATGACTAAAGCTACTGCCACTAACCAAAGGGTTTAATGATTAAATGCTAGCCACCCTGGTATATCTAAATCATCCTTTATGAGATTTTTGGCAATGTGAGAATTACACTGAGTGGAGGGCAAAAAAAATGCATTCGGAAGTGACTGCTAAGAAAAGTTCTCTTTGAAAATATAAAGCCCCCTCGCCCAATAAAACACGAGATTGTGTGTACATTCAATTTCTCAATCCCAATCTGTCCTATACTGTGACGTGCCCATCATGTAGACATGAACTATTTTGCTGTTGGGGGAATGACAGAGGTTTTGCCATGGTGGGAAAGCATACTCTAGTGCAGTGGTTCTCAACCTTCTGGCCCTTTAAATACAGTTCTTCATGTTTTCACCCAACCATAAACTTATTTTCGTTGCTACTTTATAACTGTAATGTTGCTACTGTTATGAATCATAATGTAAATATCTGATATGCACGATGGTCTTAAGCGACCCCTGTGAAAGGGTCATTTGACCGCCAAAGGGGTTGCAACCCACAGGCTGAGAACCGCTGCTCTAGGAAGATGGGTTTATATCTAACAGCGAGATCAGAGGCCTTTCTCTACTCCCCATTTGACCCTGAGAAACACCTGTGTGTTTGTGGACTGTGTGGTGGTGATGGTAGTGATGGGATGTGTGTGTGCATATTCACACTGAGATTGGGAAACGTCCTCAGTTAGTTAGACCCAATAATGAGTGGCAAGAAGAAGGGTCTTCCCATAACAAAGTATAAGACACGGGGCAAGTTTATCCTCCAAGTGTCATTTTGCTTTTTCATAAAATCCGGGAATGAGAAATAACAACTTCAGAAGGTGTTCTTGATGGTAAATAACACAGGTGTGTGTAGTACACACTAAATAAATATCTGGGAGACAATCCCACATAGGGATAAGATTAAGACAAAAACAGGTTATAGGCTTGGGAGGTCTCATCTGGCAAATGGTTTCTATCAGACTGATCTATAAGAGAACCTTTTCCAGAAGGTTCTTTGCCTCAGAGAGGAAGGCGGGGTCCCTTTAGATCAGTGGTTCTCAACCTGTGGGTCGAGACCCCTTTGGGGGTCGAATGACCCTTTCACAGGGGTCGCCTAAGACCATTGGAAAACACATATATAATTACATATTGTTTTTGTGATTAATCACTATGCTTTAATTATGTTCAATTTGTAACAATGAAATTGGAGGTCACCACAACATGAGGAACTGTATTAAAGGGTCACGGCATTAGGAAGGTTGAGAACCACTGCTTTAGATTCTAATCTGAACCACAGAGGACCTCTGGGGAAAAGACTTCCTGAAATAGCATTAGTTACATCTTATCACAAGTAGCGTGTTGATGTATAATTACTTATCATTACGGCAATACATCATTTTAAAACGTATTTCCCAACTGCTTCTTTCCCCCTTACAAATGTATTATTCATATCTATATAAATAACAGCTCACTGAATTCATTTAAAGAAACCCATTGATTCTAGTAAATTATTAGACACATGTAACTGTCACTTGGGCAATAATCTTGAAACACCCCACTCAGGATTTCTGGAAAAGAACTCCAGAGATGAAGGATGAATAAAAATACCATTCCATCTGTTAGCTAAACTGACTGCACCAAGTAAGATGGAACTTAATTACAGAGTTGGCTACATTTTCAAAAGGTGATTTCCAAAGGCCGGGAGTTTGATTTAAACCTCTCCATGTTTATTTCCTCCAAGGACCTTCGGTGGTGGTTGCAAATTACAGTTTTAGACCCACTGGCTGCCAAGGCCCTGAGGGTTAGGTAGGAGTGGATCCAAAGTAAAGAAGGAAATGGGAAGAACTATGGTCTCCCTCTTCTCACCCCCTCTCACCTTTCCCATTCTTCAGTCCTGGACTACCTGGGAACAGCACCAAGTATTTTCACTTACAAATAGACCATTAGAGGCAATACAGGATACACAATTAAATTTGAATTTCAGGGAAACATTTGTTTTTTTGTATAAGCATGGCCCATGCAATACTTGATACATACTTACACTAAAAATAACTTGTTGTCCATCTGACATTTACATTTAACTGGATGCTCTGTATTTATATTTGCTAAATCTGGCAACCCAACTATTTTGTCAAGATATTGATTTGGAAACTATATCAGAGCTCATCTTTTTTAAGGTATTTTTTTTAATGTATGTTTTGATTAATTTTTAGAGAGAGAGCAAGTGAGAGGGATAGAGAGATAGAAACATCAATGAGAGAGAAACATCATGGATTGGCTGCCTTCTGCACGCCCCTACTGGAGATTGTGCCTGCACCCTGGCCACGTGCCCTGACCAGGAATAGAACCAGTGACCTCTTGGTTCCCGGGTCAATGCTCAACTGCTGAGCCACACCAGCTGGGCCCAAAGATATTTATTTTCATTGGAAAGCCCTACAGACCAAACTCTTCAAGAGCTCCAGGAATGAATCTTTTGGTGGAACTTAGGGCATGTTTGAAAGGTGGTTTAGAGAGATGTTTCAGTTGGTAGAGCCTTTCTGTTGTATCTAAATTTAGAACATATACATGCCAGGCATTGATTCCTGGCATCCTCAAGCCTG
>NW_006283139.1:500601-528554 GCF_000327345.1 Myotis davidii
TTTTAAAGGTGGGGGAGGAGAGGGAGCAAGGGTAAGGTAACCATCATATTTTATTTTCTATATTTAATCATAAATATTAACAGTGTGGGTGCAAAAGGAAGAAAGTTAACTTGCCAACTCGTGATTTTGATTATTGAAGCCAAAATGTATGGAATCATTCTTGACTCCTCTATTTCTCTCACATCCCCAATCCAAATCCACAATGATTGTTGTCAACTCTACCTTCAAACTATAGCCAGAATCCGAGCACTTCCTATAATATCCACCCCTAATAACTTGGTCCGGATTCTGTCATTTCTCACCTCCATCATTGCAATGGTCTCTCTCTGCTTCAACCATTGCCCTTTTCAGTTTACTCCCACCTGGTATCTTCATTAATTTCGTTGAAACCTGTTTGAGATGTCACTTCAAACCCTCCAGTGCCTTCCATCTCACTCAGGGAAAGTCCTAACAGTTGTGTGTAAGACTAGCCACTCCATTGTACCTCTCTGAGTTCAACTCCTACAATGCATCCTCCTCACCCTATTCCTGGCACAGCAGCCCCCTTGCTAGTCCTCCACTGTATCAGACCCCCTCCTACCCGGAGAACTGTTCCCTTGGATCTTTCAAGATTACATTCAAATATATCATTCACAATATTGCAACCCTCTTTCATTACTATTTTTGTCTTTTACTTTCTTCATGGCATGTATCATTGTCTGTATTCTGTTTTTTCCTTGATTATCATGTTATCGCATGCCTTTTCCACTAAGGTGTAAACTGTGTGAAGATGCTAGATTTTGAGTTACTGCTTCTGTTTATTTTGGTTCTTGCTCTCCCAGTGTGTAGTGCCTGGCATATGGAACATGTTTCATATGTATTTGTTGAATGAATGAATGAACTATGAACAATTTTAAAAATAATTTCATTGATTTCAGAGAGGAAGGGAGAGGAAGAGAGAGATAGAAACATCAACGATGAGAGAGAATTATTGATTGGCTGCCTCTTGCATGAGGATCAAGCCCACAATCCAGGCATGTGCCCTGACCTGGAATCAAACCGTTACCTCCTGGTTCATAGGTGGACACTCAACCACTAAGCCACACCAGTTGGACGAACCATGAACATTTTTTAACAGATTTTATTTGTGGATGAGATACCGGTCTGTAAATAGCAGAATCAGGGTAGAAAAGGTAGAGGACTGGTATAATGTGATGACAGAGTCACGTTCTATAGAACATTCGGGGCACAGTAGTAAGAAATAAAAAAAGCCAAGAAAAGAGGACAGTTAGGTAAGCAGGTCAACATGAGGGCTTTGATGCCTGTGGAAACACTACATTAGGGTTATTACAATTTTTCCAAGGACTGCCCTTTCACAAAATCAGATTCTGGAAGTATCCATTTGCCTCAAAACGATGAATCATGCTCTACAGAGTAGTCTTCGCCCTGGGGCTCCAGTGCCATCACCAGGATCTGGGAAGACAATTAAGATCATTGAAAGTTGAGTCTTCTCTAGGCTAACGGGATCAGTTCTTCATTGTCTTATGGTAACTTGTCTCTTGAGGGTCTTTTTTCCACCCTTCTCTCTTCTCTTCTCTATTCTCACTTCCCAAGCCCTTACAACATTGCTTCCAGAAAGATCCTCCTAAGAAACAAATCAAGCCAGAGCATTATCCAGCTTCTAAATTGCCATTCCCCACCCCCCACCTCCCCACCCCCAAGCTGGGATAAGTCCATGCCACCCTGCTTCCCCGTCCCCTGTTTCCCTTCAGTCCCAACTACAGGCCAGGCACCTGAGCTTAAGTTCTGTTCACATGTTCTTTTCCCACTCTCCAGAATGGCCTTCGTTGCCTAGAGAGCCTCTCAGCTTCCAAAACTCAGCTCACAAGTCATCTTCTAGATTGTTTCTTAACACTTTTCCTGGAAACGTATATTGATCTCTCCTCAAAGGATCTCATAACACTTTGCACATACCTCCAGCACAGCACTTATCTTATTGTATTACAATGATGTTTTGGTATATCTGTCACCCCAGCAGATTGGGAGGTCGTCTTTGTATGTCTCCTACCAAGTAAAACATATAAAAGGTGTAGAACAAGTGTATATTAGATGGATTATTTTGGAAAGTCCAGAGAAACATATTCTTGCTCCTGAACATACAGTTCTCTATAGCAAGCTACTGGCTTTGCTTTTTTTGGTCGTCCCTGGAATCTCCCCCAAATCAAATCCTATGACCTTTCCTTCATATGCAGGTGTGTTGATTGAACCCTGTCCCAAAGATGGGAAGGGCCAAATGTTTTCCTAAGGGTAGCTCTTTTGTTGCTGATACCAAAAGGCAAGATAATAATTTACTTTCTGCTTCCTCTCAGAATTTACCTCATTGGTCAAACCATGTCATTATGTTGTGAGGCTTTGAGAGAAAGAGTCCTTCATTTTAATTCTTTGTGTGATTAAAGTCTTTCATTTACCATTCAATTTAATTAAATGGCTTTTATGATTTAATTTTAGTGAGGGAAAAATGATCACTCATTAAAATGATGATTGAATGATGACTTTTTTTATTATTGCAGTAGATAGCAGGAAAGAGCCTATGAGATAAGCTTTGTAATAAAAAAAATCCTTCTGATAGTCAGTAAAATGTGTTATCAGTAAAGAAAAAGGAGTTGTTGATATTGTTAATTAATAAGTGATGAACTAGTGTGGAACCTGATACCTCATTTACCCCAGTAACACTACCCCAGGAAATTATAAAGAATACTAGCCTATCACTCCTTATAATTTTTTTTTATTATTGAGAGAATAAGAGCAAGATAATGAATAAAGTTGCATAAGCTTGTTAAGTAAAAATTCTTAATTATAGTTTAGTTAATCCTCAAGCAAAACTAATTGGTTAAAGAAAATAAATGGTATATGTTACAGCATATTGTAGAAATATCACAATTTATCTAATAACATATTTTTTCTCTTATTTTGAAATTAAGAATTGGTACTTTCAGCTGTATGTCACAATATTTTCTTCATTGTGAATTTCATGAGGAGATTTTTCCATTCCCATCAGTGACATCCTGTAGGTGCTAAATACCATCTTGATAATTGGGGGGTAGGGGGGTGGAAATAGACAATTAATGTTGGAATTCTTTTATAAGAAAAATTATTTTAAGTGTGTATATTTTTAATAAAACCTAGTGGATTTTTTTTCTTTCCTTGTCCAGTAAGATATCTATATATATAAAAGGCTAATATGCTAAGTGCCCGACCATCTGACAGGTTGGTATGACACGCATTGACCACCAGGGGGCAGATGCTCAACGCAGGAACCGCCAAGCTGCAGTGACTTGGCAACAGCGGTTCTCAGGTGTCACACCCTGAAACCAGAGAGGAGGGAGCCGGATTCCTCACTGGGCCTTGCAATTCCACCTTTGGCCATGGGTTATGTTGTTGCTGGGGAACTGTAGGCCCCAAATCTGGTTTACTGCACATTTGTGTTTGCATCCCACACCCTGTATGACAGCAAATTTGCAGAGTGCCTTCTCCCATTCCGGGATCCCTTGGGGGATGTTGGAGAGCTGGTTTTGGCCAGATTCCCACAGGCCAAGCCGAGTGACCCCATCTGCCGGAGGGACCATGGTCACTCCGCAGATGCCTAGGAGGGACCATGGGAGGTTGGCTCCAGGACGTGTCCAGGGAGTGTCTGGCCCACCTCACCCAGTCCCACCCCGCCAGACACCTTCTAATTAATTTCCTTTTAATGTGCACGAATCCGTGCACCTGGTCACTAGAAGTCTAATAACTGGGAGATGATGCTTGATTAGTTGGCTTTAGGTTCTAACACTAGTTCTGAGAAACCAGCTGTAAGTCTAGGGACCACCTGTACTTCTGACCAGCTGGCTAACCCCACAACTCCCTCCGTTCAATAGTTTGCTAGAACAATTCACAGAATTCACTGAAGGTACTATTCTTAAGGGTACAGTTTTATTATAAAGGACACACCATAGGATCAACCACATGGAGGAAACGTATAGGAGAAGGTCTGGGAGAGGTGGGGATGCAGAACTTCCATGCCCCTCTTTTGGGAACCTGGGCACATTACTCTCCCAGCATGCAGATGTCTTCACCAACCAGTAAGTTCTTGGTCCAGAGTTTTTATTGAGATTCCATTACACTAATGGCAACTGATCACATGATTATATTAAATCTCCAGTGTCTTTTTCTCCCCAGAGGTCAACCTGGCCAAAAGTTTCAACCCTCTGATCATGCAATTGCTTTTTCCTATCACAGCCTCTACTCTGAAGCTATCTAGGATCACTGCCTTGAGCTGCCTAAGTAAAATAATAAAGACACTCCTATTACTCAGGAAACTCCAAGAATTTCTGAAGCTTTTTGCTAGGTACCAGGGACAAAGACCAGATATGATTTTGTTGTTGTTTTTATTGTTCTATTATACTGTTATCTGTGGCATTGGAGTTCTTGTAGTGCACCAAAAAAAGGATTTCCTGAAGTCCTCAATGAGAGGATGGTGTTTTTGTGGAAAGCTTTATTGATTATGTAAAATTAAAGGGGTTCCTCCCCAAAATCCCATCTCTCTCCATCTTGCCATGGAAGAAGTCCAATCTTGTCTTTGGCAGGGCCAGAATGAAGACCACTGCCCATCGTTTCTGTTCTATATTAAAGTATAGCCCAGTCTAGATGGGCCATGTGGCTGCTTAAAGCCACATGTCTATGGAGTGTGAATAGGCAAGTGCATGGGTGAGTGTGGGTCATGGAGCAAGAGAGCACAAGAGAACCAGAGAGTGGGAACTCTTTGGGGATTTTAACTTTCTAAGATTTCTGGGGCTTCTGATGAGGCTTGAAGACCATATACAAATTGAATCCTAAGAGGAGAAACCAGAAAACCTTCTTGATGAGAAAAAAAAAAGAGTAAATGTGAGGCAGAAATAAATTTGAGTTATCCATGGAGGGATTGCATTTTTTTTTTCTTGAGTATCTCTGGTTATAAGGAACTCATTTTCCCTTGAGTTCACCGATTCCTTCTTCATTACTTCTTTTAGTAGAAGATACTTTTTTGCCAACATGCAGGTCAACCTTCTGATGACTTCTCCTTGGAGCTCTCAGTTCTGCCCGCTATAAGATAGTCACGAGACAAAGGCAAGTTTCTCTCCTGGCCCCTGAGAGTCCTTTCCACAGGTTAAACCAACGGGGCCCTTGCCTGCCTTCTCCACACCATGTGGTTCTGAAATTCTCTGTCATTGAAATTGTCTTTCTGGTTTGGGTGGTGCTTAAGGGAGTCTGTTGTGACATAGAAGAGATTTGAATCTGAAGTGCCACCTGCCATTTACCAGGTGTGTAAATGAATTAACCTTTTTGAACTTCAGTTCCCTCTTCTATAAAATGGGCATGTTGATAACTTCCTCAGAGATAGTGAAAATTTAATAAAATAAGACAGCACCCCAAATAGGAATAAGTATTCTGCCCTGACTGGTTTGGCTCAGTGGATGGAGCCTCGACCTGTGGACTCAAGGGTCCCAGGTTTGATTCTGGTCAAGAGCATGTACCTTGGTTGCAGGCACATACCCAGTAGGGAGTGTGCAGGAGGCAGCTGATCGATGTTTGTCTCTCATCGATGTTTCTACTCTCTATCCCTCTCCCTTCCTCTCTGTAAAAAAATCAATAAAATATATATTTTTTAAAAGTTCATTTAAAAAAATAATAAGTATTCAATTTACATACTCTATTATTAGGGTACTTTGTTAGCATTTTATCTTTTAAAAAAACATATTCAATTTAATAGCCTAAAATAAACAATTTATTAGCTGGTAACTAGGGCTGGGCTCAGCTTGAGAGTTATGATGATCTTGGGTGAGCTCACTCACATGTCTGCCATCTGCAAGTGGTTACAGGCCTTACTCATGTGTCTGGTGTTCCACTGGCTGCAGGCTGTGGTCCTGGCCAGCTGTTCTCATCATCCATCAGGGCAGCCTGGATAGTTCACACGGAGGGGTCTCAGGACTCCTAGGAGCAACACAAGGGCATGTCCTATTGTGCAAGTGCTTTCTAAGTCTCCATTTGTGTGATGTTTGCTATCGTCTCATTGGCCAAAAACAGTCCAGGATTGGTGTGGAACAGCAATGTCAAAAGTCAAGGATGCAGGAGGAGTGAAAAATAATAGCTGAGCTTGTAATCTACCCCATGTTATTGTTCTCTTTCTAAAACAATTATTTTAAAGACAGTAGTGAAGGGTAGATTACTGTGTTGGAAGCTGAATTTGTGTTTATCTCCCATTGAAGGAAGAGATAGAAAAGTGGCAGGCAACTAGAAGGGCCAAAATGGAGAAGAGATGACTGAGTGAAATGGCCTTGGTAGTCTCATGCCCGATCTGGGCAAAAGAAACAGAGGAAGGCCTCCAAGTGAGGCCTGTCCGCCTCTACAGCCGTCCATGCCTGAGTGTGAAATGGAGATCAAAGGTGCCGGACTTACCCAGAGAGTTAACTTTCTTCCATTTGTCTCTTTCTGCTGCAAATATGAGTTGAATACTATCTCCAGGATAGGCACTGGCTTGATTGTAGCATCTACTTCTGACCCTGCTACTTATTCTCCCAGTGATCATAGACAAACCATTTTGCCTATAGGGACTTTAGCTTCCTCATCTGTTTAATGAGGTCATTAGATTTTGTGAGATCACCATCTTTCAGTGGTGATCTATACCATTTTACAGTACTACAATTTGTCTCTTATCTCTTTTAAAATTCGCACATCCTGTTGCTCTGATGTCACCACCAATGGATGGAATGGAATACTTTTAATAGACTCTAACATTTTATCATATTGGGATTCTTGTACTTTATCTTGTCCAAGTGAGACATGATGGTCAACACACTGAGATTTCTGTCATGACCTGGCCCCAGGGAGAGTTGCCTGATGAAAGTGGGAGCTTACCCCACCTGTTTTGTAATGGAAACTTTTGTCAGATTTAGATGAGGAAGAATGGTATTAACTGTGGGGTGGTGGGCCTTGACTTACTCTCTCTGAATTTCAGTTTTCTTATTAGTTCAACAATATTCACCTAAGTATTGTTTTTAGGAGAAGTAAATGACATAAGGTTCTATAAATGCCAATATCAGGGTCTATCTCCTTGTAGGATTTCAAATAGTAGGTATTTTTTTTTTTTACTCCCTTCTGAGCCTATAAATGGGATCCTGCGTGCAAGCTGTAGTGCTCTGTAACCCTAAGGTAGAAAACAAATAATGGATTATGATTACTGGTACCAGCCTCTGCTCCAGGACCTGGGAGGTACCACAAGGTTTTCATTGCTCAGAGGTACCCACCTGAGGTACCACTGGGGATGGACCCAGGTCTTTGTCTCTAGGCTACAGCTTTGTCCACTGCTCACTTGTCCATCCACTGCCCTGGGGAGGTCAACACTCAAGTGAGGGTATGCATATCACCCTAAGGTCTGGACCCTTGAGTAATGCAAGAAAAACATAGGTATCCTCCTGGATTTGAGCCCTATGGGGAAGCATATATTTAGATGAAATATTTTAGTACAAGGTCACTTAGCATAGCATTGGAGTGCCTCGTCTTAGGCTGACCTTCCCTCATTCCTTTATTTTTTACCTCTTAAAACAGAGAGGTAAAAATTTCACTGGTTAAGGGCTCTCAGATATCCCTGAAAGGCATGCGGTGAACACAGAGTGTTATTTCCGTTGGTGAGTGGATTTTCCTTGAAAGGTTTCTTTTTGAAAAGCTACACAGAAGCACCATCATTTCCCTTTGCCTTCTCAAGAGAGTCTTAAAATGCTATTGGCTATTAGCTAAAATGCTGCCCCTGGGTCTGGTGATCCAAGGGGATTTGGGACCTCCAGGGTGGCCAGAGATTAATTATACATAAGTTATATGCAGAAACGCTCCTGGGTACTGGCTCAGGTCTGCATTGTTAAGACAGTGTTTTGCCAAGGCCCAGGCCAGGGTTATGAACTCACTGGAAATTCAAAGACTAAGTCCATCCAGCATGTTGGATGCAAGACTATTAAGTGAAACACTTCTGGAGATGAAGTTGCTGGAGCTCAAGAGGGCAGCTTCTGAATAAATGGGAATCTATCTGATCTAAAGCCTTTGCGGATATGACAAACGAGAAGGCGAGAGTTGGGAGTGGGCATCTTACAAATGGGTTTTATCTGAAATACAAAAGTTAGTTTTAAGTAAGAGGACCTGAGATTGGGGCTCTAATCACTAAAATGTGCCATTGAATTGTTTTAAGAAGTTATTTTCTAAGGAGTATAAACAATCAAAGGGCAAGTCATGAGAGACCTGACATGTGAGACCTACATTCAGAGACAGTAACCTCAGGAGTGTAACCCCAGAGATGAAACTTGCAAATATTTAAATTGGGTTTTCCATGAATATTGCTTGATAGGCTAGGGAAGTACCCCCTTTTATGGCATTGCTTCAGTGGGAAGATGTTTCATGAGTTACAGCAGATGGTGACAGGTTGTATCCACCTCCCCTTGACCTCAACTGCAGCTGGGGGAAGCTGGGGAGTGTGTGTTTGGGAAGTGTGTGGGAAGAACTGGAGGCACAGCTATGCGGGGAGAATATTTCTCCAGTCACTGCATATGCTGGGTATTCACTGAGAAGAAAGGACAGAGGAGGGTGGGGGAAGAGAAAAGGGAGGAAGGGAAGGAGTCAGAAAGAAAGAGAAGGGGGGGAGGGAGAGCAGGAGGGGAAAGGGGGCTGGCCATTGATAATTATTGAGTGATTAATTCTAGGCCTCATGCCAGGTATTTGCACTTGCATTGTCTCAATTTCCCTCAGCATGGCACAATGAGTGTGAATGCAATAATGGTATTCATGGCAACACAGTGGAAGGGATTCTGCCTTCATGCTTCAATGGCAGTTACGGCGAGGGGCATTGTCAACCCAGTGGGACTATCCAAGTTCTTATTGAATGATTTTAATGTCTTAATAAAGAGTTCTATTTTTTTTTTTAGAAGATGAAATGGAGAATTAACAATGGAGATTAAAAATAACAAGTTGTCTTACTGGGAAGTTAAGGAGGACTAACTCCAGAAAGTACAATACTCCCAGATCTTACTCACCTTTGAAGGTAAAAGGAGCCCCTTCCCAGGCCACCCACTCTAAATATGGACACTCAAGGATGAGGGTGAACAATTGCAAAGATGTTGGCAATAGTTTTCAGCTCTGGCCCTGTCCAGAGTAGTTCCTCAGCCCCTCCTTTCCCGTGACTAAGCCTGAGCAATACAGAAGTGGTGGCAATTCCTCCCTCTACTCTGCTATGCAGTGGCCCTAACCAGTGTCCTCTCAAGTGTTCCTATCTTCTTCAGTGTAGTTGTCTCTTCATTGCTTGGCCTTTTCACTGTTGTGAAACCATTAACACTATTCCTTCCATCCTCTCTGACCTTCAAGCACATTCTTCTCATCATCTCTGAAAATCCCTCAAAATCCTCACAGAGGTAAAGGAGGATTCAGCCCTGGACTCAGAGATATCATTTTTTATTCTAGATCCTTAATAGTTCAACATCAGGATTTTGCTTTGCTTTGTAAACTCTCCTGTCTCCACCCCATTCCATCTACAATTTATTTGGATCAGGTAAGATGCTTATGATTGTGGGTAATAGAATCACTCACTTTCCAATGACTTGAACAATAGTTGTTTATTATCTCACATAGCAATAGGTCTGGAGGTGGATGTCCCAGGCTGGACACTGGGACACAGTAGTGTCATCAGATACCCAGTCTCTTGTTTCTGTCAGCGCTGTTCCCTCACCTGCCCTTGTGCTTGTTTATTCAAGATGGCTGTTCATGGCTCAAACAGGAGGGACATTTCCTCCTAGACATCACTTTTTCTAGGAATAAAATATTACTGAGACATTTATCCCACTTGTCCACCATGACCTGGCTTCAGGGATGCTGGCAAAAACAGCCAATGGCTTTTTTAGCCTTTATCATGGCTACTGATACTGCTGCCATAGACAAGGAAGATGTGGAATGGCGGTTGGGTAGATTGTCAACAACATCTACCACACTGGCATCTCTCTTATTACAATTTTCATTCTCAGACTGGCTCTAGGGACACTGGAAAGGGCATCCAGTGTCATACTCAAAAGTATACATGTCTGATGACAGTCAACCAAGTGCCTCAAGACCAAGCCTGGGTGCCTTGACACGTTTATCTCAGAGTGATTTCTCTTTGCTTCTAGGGCATTTGAGGAGATGCTGGTAGTCACTTTTGCTCTGGTCTTTTTAACAAGGGTCCCAGTCATTAATCCCAGCATATTACTATATTTTGCCCCTGTGGGCCCACTGGGTACTCAGACAAGCCAGAGACAAGAATACTCAGACAAGCCAATTTGTATTCCTAGTGAGAATACAAATCAGAATCTTCTCAGGGATGTTTATCACACACTCAAAGTTTGAGGTGGAACTTGATGATCCGTCAAACACAAATTTATAAAAAATACCAGTAACATTTTAGCCACTCTGTTTGCATGACTTGTGCATAAAAGTCAATGTAATGGGTATGAAATTTACTTCACAACAGGAATGAAAATATTTCACTTGCCTTTTGTTTTATGATAAAATTGCATCTAATCTTCTTAGAGTTTTTTCTCTTCTGAGGTAGATTAACTTTCAGTCACTCTAAGTATTGTCATACCAGACCAAACCTCCTTGATCCTAGAGGCCTTATGTTGGTCCAGAACTCTCAGTAATGATGATCTTCAGGCCATGTGACCTCCACTGACCCGATCATTGTCTCTGTCCATATGGTTCCTGAAAGCCAGCCAGAACTGCTGTTTCATTATATGTTTGGTCACTGGAGCCTTTTCTGAGGATGGACCCACAGGTGCTCATGACCCAGCCTACTTTGGAGACCCCTCCTTCCCCTGTGAGATTCTGCCACCTCCCCCCAGTCCCTTCAGGTTGAAACCATATGGCTCTTCCAACTTCAAAAATCACTTTCAAAACTTGTCTCTGCTTTGGGTGTTCCAGTGACCCCCTTCAAATACTTGCTCTTATTTCATAATGATTCTGCAAAATCTCCCCTTAGGAGGCCTTAGGAAACATATCTCTGGACTCTAGTCTCCTTTTAACAATGAGTATAAAGGGAGGATATAAGAGTGGTTAAGTTGTTTGCTCACTAACTCACCCTGTTAGCAATAGGATGCATTTCTTATTGAAACTGAATAAAATTAGATTCTAGATGGTCATGCTGATTAGGTATCCACCGAAAACTCACCAAATCATCATATGCTGTTGAGCACCTTGCCAGTGCACTTGGCCAATGCTTCCCTTTCACTTGCCTGCCTTCGCACTATATTCTCTAGAGAGGCCCTTTCCTTCCATTCTGCCTGTCAAATCCCAGCCACCTAGCCAGACCCAGTGCATCGACCATCTTCTTTATCACGCTTTCTTCTTCCTCCCACCCATTCCCTGAATTGAGAAAACCCTCAGAGGATTTTGATACACCTGTGTTATAGTATGCACCTTTTCCCACCTTTGATTATCATCATAAGTGTGTGCGTTGTACCTGTCCTCCTGGTTTATAATCCCTTTGAGAACAGAGCCCTATCTTGCTCTCTTTGCTTTATCAATGGTGCCTAGAAACTAACTGAATGAAACTGACCCAAATAGTTGTCTTCTGACCATGAATAGAATATGGTGGAACACAAGACATACATGCGTGGTATATAAGGAAATTAATACTATAGGCAATGAAGAGAAGATATGCAGGGGCAGTCCAGACTGACAAACATGGATGCCAAGCTCCATGAATGTTGTAACACCTGTTGTGGTAGAGGAAGAGCCACCATGAACTGAAGGCATCAGGAAAGGCTTCTTAGATGTCTTTAGAACTTGAACTAGATATTATATTGTCATGAGAATTTGAATGAGTATGTAAGAAAGGAAAAGACAGAAAAGGCCTGGGGATATGGAGGAAAACACAAATGACTTCAGCATCTGCAGGTTGGTTTGGACACAGCAGGAAGATACTGTAACAGTGCCAAATGTTGTCATCAAACCTTACCACTTTTCATTTTTATTTTTATTTTTTAAATATATTGCTTATTGATTTTTTTTACAGAGAGGAAGGGAGAGGGATAGAGAGTTAGAAACATTAATGAGAGAAACATCAATCAGCTGCCTCCTCCACACTCCCTAATGGGTATGTGCCCGTAACCAAGGTACATGCCCCTGACTGGAATTGAACCTCGGACGTTTGAGTCCGTGGGCTGATGCTCTATCCACTGAGCCAAACCAGTTAGGGCAAACCTTAACACTTTTAAAGTACTGCCACATATATTATTTTATGTGATTCCATCTAGTTAGGTCTGTAGACTGAATTCTACTCGATTGAAAATATCATTGGCCCTAGCTAGTTTGGCTTAGTGGATAGAGCACTGGCCTGCAGACTGAAGGGTCCCAGGTTTGATTCTGGTCAAGGGCACATGCCTGGGTTTGGGGCTTGATCCCCAGGATGGGGTGTGCAGGAGGTAGCCGATCAATTATTCTCTCTCATCATTGATTTTCTATCTCTCTCTCCCTCTTCCTTCCTCACTGAAATCAATAAAAATATATTAATATTAAAAAAGAAACTACCATTGCAAAGGAGAGTCACTGTGTATATGGTCAAAACACACTTTGGTGCTAACAGATATATTTGTACCAAAAGTGATGATGAAGAAGGGATACTAATGATGATCATACTGATTTCTAGAGTCCTAAGGCAAACACAACACAAAGAAGAACACACAGTGTATCTCAGGGCGTGTGCTCAACTCCCACCTTGGGTCTGGGATAAATGTGATCTGTGGTAACCAGGTCAAAGTTCAGTGCCATGGAAAGGCATTGTGTCCACTTAGTGCCACATGCCATCTGAGAACACAGCTGTTGTGGGCTCGGGCAATTATTTTCTTATTTAATGATTTCATTACCATCTGAAGATTCAGACTTGATGTACAAACCATCT
Organism: Myotis davidii; assembly: GCF_000327345.1. NCBI lineage: Eukaryota > Metazoa > Chordata > Mammalia > Chiroptera > Vespertilionidae > Myotis > Myotis davidii. The sequence goes on from NW_006283139.1 coordinate 513,563, forward strand.
CCCCCCACCAAGCCCATTTATGCCGGAAACCGACAAGCTCCTCTCTGGGCTCTCCCCCTTAGCTGCTGCCCAGCATCTGGCAGTGATCATGTCCCGAGTGATGGGTGTTTACCTGAAGGTGAGCCGAAAAGTTGAAACCCCGTGGCCTCCTTAGCCCAGGGATTGAAAACCTCTTAGCAATCACCACAAATTTATGTTTGCTGTTGGAAAATTGCTTTGGGAAATGATGTGGATCAGAGAAGTAAATTTCCTGTCAAGATACATTTGAGTCATGAGAAAAGCAAAATTGTGGGTGGGGGCGGGAAGATCTGTCAGTGTTTCATCTCATTTTTATTAATATTCTTTAATATTTGCCGCAGCCTCACTCTGTGAGTCAAACTGTCAGTGGAAGCGCCGGACTATAGAGAAGAGGCGGGGGTTTCTCCAGAGAGGAAGCTTGCAGTTATTTTACGAACAGAAGCTGGCCAGAACAGATGTGCTTTGGAGAGCTGGCAGTTTTTAAAAGAATTAAGGTGGAGAGTAAAACCCCACCATACAGATAGCGGGAATCCACTGCCTCTGGACTAGCCCAGACTTTGGCTTGTGCTTCCAGAAATTGCTGTTATACAGTCTGCACAGACGGTGGAGTGCTTGGACTAGCCAGGGAGGGAGGAAGCTTGGCAGGGCACCAGCTCCCAGCACGAGTCTTCTTCCCCCACCCCGACGAAAAGCGGAGCCTGGTAAAAACTAAAAACACAAGCAGACCCTTTCCTTCTTTCCCATCTGCTTTCATCCTCGTTCTCGGGGGGTTGGTAGCCTGGGGTAAACCAGTGGAGCCCAGCAGACTGCTGAGTGAGTACCTGGATTTTGCTGCAGTCAGGGCTGCTGGGCTGTGAGGTCCGAGAACTCTGTGTCTGGTCAGCTGACAGATAGGGGACCAGGGCAGGAGCCTGTGTGGGGGGCTCAGAAAAGCAACCCGTGCACTTGGGACCACGGTGATATGCTATAATAAGGGGTTATAATTGAACAAGGCCGGCTCCTGCCCCTGCCTTCTTCCAGGCGTCTACCAGGTACATGCTGTGGGGAGAGGCTTGCTTAGAGAAAGAGGACTGGAGATCAAATCTGTTGGCACAACTGGGGAGAAATGTTATTTAAAAAAAAAAAAAAACACTTTTATAAAAGCAATCACCAGAGGCAAGTCTTGGAGCACCCCTGCGAAAGGATCTTTGTAACCTCCTTTTAAAAAACAACCGGGGCATGTGCCCTGACTGGGAATGAAACCATAACCTCCTGGTTCATAGGTTGATGCTTAACCATTGAACCACACCAACTGGGCAACATTCTGTTTAAATTCACCTCTTCTAACCACATCTCAGAATCCATTTCTAGAAAGTAGTTGTTTCTAAGGCCTTTGAATCCTCTCCTTCTCTGTTTGTATAAACACAATGTGTTTCTACATGTTGATGACATCGGGCGGGAACTAACATTGCTTGAGAACTTCCTGTGAGCTATCACTGCGGCCAACCCAGCACACGAGCTCTCTGATCATCTTCCCAGGAACCTGCACTGCAGCCACGGATACGGCCATTTGAGAGAGGTTCAGAGAGCGGAAGTGATTACCTGCCTAAAGGTCATTCGACCCACTGGGTGCAGATTCTGTGCTCCATGGTGAGGGACAAAGTCAGGTGCAAGGGGGGGCCCTTCCCACCAGAAGCAAACAGTCTAGTTTCCTTCCTGCTACGTATGCTCTCAACAGAGGCGTCATGAGGGACTGAATTCAGAGCAGTAGCAGCAGGTATTTCAGCTCCTGTGGCGGAGAGTTGGAAGCATGCAGCCCTCTGAAGTTGCACTGTGTGGGTGGCAACCCACATGTCACCGCCCACCTCCATCCACTGCTTAAGTCTTTGCATACCGCACCGCTTTGGAAGTTGTCACTTACATTATCTCGTTTGATCCTTACCAGATCCTAGTGAAACCGGCTGAAAGGGCATTGTTTCTGAATTTTACAGGCAAGGGAATTGAGGTCCAGAAAGGTGGTGTTTTATCTAAGTCAGTAAATGGCAGTGCCAGGACAGGGCTCTGCCTATTAATTCCATAGCCGATAGATTTTTTCTAATACATCATGAAGCCTCCAGACAAAGACAGCTGTGGGAGGTGTTGAGCACAGGAGGGGCTAAGACCGAGCTCCCCAAATGAAACTTGGCTTTTCAAATAATCTCTGAATGCCAGGTTTGCAGTATCGAGGAACCAGACCTCCTTTGACCTTTCAGAGTCTTAAATTGGTGGCCTGCCATGGGGCTTTAGCTTTTTGCTGTAGTCTCTTCCCCAGGTTAATCATTGTCTGTCTCAGTGTTTCTCAAACATTTTTATCACCGCCTCCCCCTCCCCCCCAAGGAGATATTTTGAGAAATTTTCCTTATTGCCCCCTCACTCTGATGTGTTAATTCAGTTTTGTTGTATATCTGTTTGCATGCTATATACTCTGTGTTCATCTATGCCAGGGGTCCTCAAACTTTTTAAACAGGGGGCCAGTTCACTATCCCTCAGACTGTTGGAGGGCCGGACTATAGTTTAAAAAAAAACTATGAACAAATTCCTATGCACACAGCAGTGGCAAAACCCCCCGGCGGGCTGGATAAATGTTTTCGGCGGGCCGCATGTGGCCCACGGGCCGTAGTTTGGGGACCCCTGATCTATGCTTTATACACACAAGTAAGTTCTATTTTTGACCTCCCAAGAACCAGTTTTTACCCCCTTGGTTCCATATTGCCCCCATTGAGAATGCATAATGTCACTCATAACTACAAACTCAGTAAAAATATTTAGAAGAACACAGAGGGGGGGGCGACCAGCCTGGCTCAGTGGTTGAGCCTTGACCTGTGAACCAATAAGTCACGGTTTGATTCCTGGTCAGGGCACATGCCCAGGATGCAGGCTCAATCCCCAGTGGGGGGAATGTTCAGGAGGCAGCCGATCAATGATTCTTTTTCATCATTGATGTTTCTATCGCTCTCTACCTCTCCCTTCCTCTCTTAAAAAAAAAAAAAAAGACGCAGGCAGAAGAAGAAGAGAAGAAAGAGGAAAGAAAGAAAGGCAGGCAGGAAGCAAGGGAGACAGGAGAGAGATAAGAAGGGAAGGGAGAAAGACAACAAACCCACAGAAAACAAGTCACTAAAGACACAAAACACTAAGGAGAAGGGTGTCCTCAATTTCCTCATAGCTACAGCTTTCCCTGGTAGTATGGTTCCTGTGCTGGGGTTTCACTTTGGAGAAAGTGTGCCCATTTCACCTGTCCAAAGCCGGGGCAGAGCATTCTCCAATCATTCTGTGAGTGGATCACAAGAAACAGGCAGTGGCTTGGAAACAACTGACCTTTAATATCTAATTTCTCTAGATATAAACTCGTGCGTTCCCTCTGACCAAACAGTCTGTGTGTGTGGTGCTGGGTACATCTCTAGGGAGAGTAGAAGTTTGATGAGCTCATAACTTTACCTGTCAATAAGTAACAGAAAAGAGAATGCGTTGGAAATGACGCCAACTTTCCTTCCCCTTCTTAACTCATACCCTGCCTACCAAATTGAGTAACTAGAAGGAAAGCCAGAGACACAGATGAGAGAGGAAAAGCCTGGACCGGTGCAACTGGCTTGCCCAAGTGCTGGCAGCAAATCAGCCGCAAAGTGGGAACTCAGATGCTGCCTCTGGAAGCCTAAGCCCTATCCCCAAAGAGAGAGCCCTGCTCCCATGTGTTGTTTCGTCCCTTAGCTTGTTCAGCACCAAACTGGAGCTGTTGGTGCGCAGAGCAAAAACATCTTTCAGTAAACACCAGCAAATCTGTTACAGCTGAAGATGTGTGCTGCGTGTCCCGGGGGCCGGTATGATTTCATCTTGCCGATATTAAATAAGAGTCTGGGAGCTGGATAACAATCGCACGCTGTGTAGCAGCTTTGCACCTCCAGGAATTGCCTACAGATAGCAAATAGCTACAATGTGGCAATGAGGTTTGCCATCTCGCCAAAGCCCCACGTGAGCTGCGCATCCTTGAGCTGGCCCGCGGCCTTGGGTTCCTGTGGAAAGTGGAAGATGGTGCCAAACCTGTATGGGTGGCGTGAATGTGTGAGCCCTGGCACACACGGATTCCAGCGGTGGGTACATTCACCAGGGCTGCCTGACCTCAGTGGTAAGGCCAGACCAATGAAGAACCAGAACAAAGTCAGACAGGACCATAGAGAAGCCAGGCCGGGGCCAGTTGCAAAGCTATGAAGTGTGCCTGTGAGCCCTCCAACATCAGTGTGCCTCCCTAGGTTCTCCTTGCAGACCCAGCGCTTCAGAAACTCAGAGGGTTGGATCTCATGGTATCTCATGTTCTGCTCAGAGCCTCCCTGGCTGTGTGACCTGGTTTTATTAAAAAACAAACAAACAAGCAAGCAAACACTTATCTAACATGTACCTGTGCCAGGCCCTGTTCAAAGTATTTTGCAAAGAATAACTCACTTAATTTTTTAATATTAGCTTATTTAATTCTCATAACAATCCTAACTCCATTTTATAGACAAAGGAATTGAGGATCAGTATAAGTTAAATCAGTTAAGGTTAAGTAACTTGGCAACTTCCTTCAGAATTTGAATCCAAGCATTGTTATCTCCATAGTCAAAGGTTGACACTCCCTACTAGGGTAAGTGACTTTGGGTAAGTCCTTGTGCCTCTCTAAACCTCAGTTTGCCTACCTGTAAAATAAGCACATTAATATTTCTCTAGACAAGGAGGGTTGAAAGTTTGTTGCAGGGTTTAACTGAGAAAATGTTAAGGATTTAGCGAGGCACCTACTAAGTACAATCTATATCTATATCTTTATATCTCTATATCTCTATCTCTATCTCTATCTCTATCTCTATCTCTATCTCTATCTCTGTATGGCTGTGTCTTTCCCTCCAACCTGTAGCTATACACACTCTGACCACTAGGGGGCAGACACTCAAAGCAGGAGCTGCCATGATGCGCACTGACCATTTAAAAATAAATGGCACCACGGACCTGGTGCCAACAAACCAACACTTGGCTTCCCCCAAGTGGGACAAAGGCCACACCACCACCCCAGAGCGACACCCCACCAAATCACACCCAATGCAGCCAAGACCCCATGGTGCAAAATGTGGCCCACAGCCCAGCCACCTTTGTTTGGTGGCTGTGGGCGCCAGGTAATGTGTCACTAGCAACGCCTGGCTTCCTCTCCCTAGCGACTAGCCTCCTTGGAGTTTCTTCAGCCCAGGAACCCCACTTGCTTTATAGCCAGATGCAAACATTTTACAGTTTAACCAAATGTTTGTGAAGCATTTTCCTGTGCCTCATCTCATTTGATCCTCACAGAAGTCCTGAAATAGGTAGATAGGAAACTCGGGAGAATCCTATTTTCTTTTCATTAGCAAGACGCAAATAGAGACATTAAAATATTTCTTCCAATTATTTTCCTTTCAATGTGCACAAATCCGTGCACCAGGACACTAGTATGTAATAAACAATCCCCTTGCGGAGGAGGGTTGCCTTTCATAAATGGATCACACCCACGGTGAGTCTGGTGGACCTAGACCTTGGCTAATGCCTCACCTTCAGGTCCAGTTATCTTATATTTCACTCAATGAATATTTACTTAATCTCTGAACGAGAAATGCTATGTTACTTTGATTGAGTTGAACAATATAATTAGAACTAAAAAAATCTGAGTGATATGTTACTTTGAGTTACATTTCAATTACAATGCGGTTTCTCCTCTGCTTCCCTATAGTGATTTTTTTGTATCTTTATGATTTTTGAAATAGTGTGCCAAAAAAGATCAATATGAGAAACTCAGATAAAAATGCTCTGGACAGTAGGCGAAGAAGTGAGGCTGAATTCCAAGAAGGATCATTATTTTAAAAATAAAACAGAGACACACAGCGAGATTCAATTGCAGGGAAATACAGATTTCACCACAAATGTAATCACTAAAGTGCAGAGACAGGGAGACAAAATCACAGAGTGCTTGGTTGTTCTGCAGCGGAGGGACAAAGGACAGCATTGCCTTGGCCAGCTGAAGACAGATTGCTGCATTGTTCTATTAATTGTGTATCACTTGGCTTTTCCAGACCTTTCTGTGGCAGACCAATCCAGCTCTCGCTCGCCACCTTCTCCCTCTTACTCACGGCTACCTTCACTATCTCTGGGATGGAGGTCCCTGACAAACATATTGAGAATTGTTAATCAAAGTTAAACATGCTGATGGTGAACACCTCATATAGTACATGATTTTTAAAGCGGACACTGGTTTAAGGAGATACAGTACACTGGAAGATTCTGTCTTTATCCTGGCTTTATTATATAAGCCCTATACACTGTTGACAGATCTAGTCTTATCTGTGAGCAATGGCCTGCATTGTTTCATTGGAGGGGGTGAAGGACAGTTCTCCTGTCCAAATGCACATTGCCCAGCTATTTCAGTGCCTGAAATTCTAGCATTGGTGCAATTTCCTTAGGTTATTTCCCACAAAGACCCCTTCGCAAGCTGCACAAACCCATGGGTAGAATAGTGAAGACCATCCATCCATCAATCTTCTACTCAGATTCAGTTTTCTACTCAGATTCAATTTAAAGGGTTGCTGGCAAAGAAGTTGATGTCTCTTAGGCTGAGCGAAAAGGGAACATTTTGGTGCTGGGGTATTTGGAAAGAGTTGACATTTTCTTGGATGTCTCTGAGGCCTCATGGGGCTGCTGTGTCAAAGAAAAGAATGCAAGGCACGAGGCAGGGGTGGGGACACAAAGGGACAGTGCTGTGACTGTGATGCCAAACATGGTCCAGATGGAGAAGGAGAGGGTGTAGGAACACGGGCACAACGTCTTGTCCGGGACTCCTCCTGGGAGACTTCCTGACTGTGTGTTTTGAGCAGGGCCAGCCCTGTCTCATACTGACACAACAAATCGGAGGAGGCAAGGGAAGTGGTAGAGGTGGGAGGACACAGAATTTAGAAGAGGCAGTTCTGGGTCCAGGCCTGGCAGTGGCCTTGACCTTGGGCAAACCACGTAACCCCACCCGGTGTGAGACTTCTTGTTTTTTAAAAAATGGGACAAGCCTGTGTCTGCCTTGTGAGACCGCTGGGGAGAATTCAAATAAATAAAACAATTCTTTGTAAACAGCCCTTTGTAAATGATGGAGTGCTCAGAAACCAATGACAGGCCCAGCTCTGCTTGCCCATCTTTCTCACAGTATCAGCCCCACCAGGTGGAGTCAGTGGGGGCTTCCGCACTCAAGACTCACCCCGGCCAGCCCAGCCAGTGTGGCTCAGTGGTTGAGCGTCCTCCACCTATGAACCAGGAGGTCACGGTTCCATTCCCAGTCAGGGCACATGCCTCAGTTGTGGGCTTGATCCCCTCCTAGGGAGCCTGCAGGAGGCAGCCAATCAGTGATTCTCTCTCATCATTGATGTTTCTATCTCTTTCTCCCTCTCCCTCTCTGAAATCAATAAAAAAGTATTTTTTTTTTAATTTAAAAAGACTCACCCTGTACAGTCCAGACCGCAGCCAGCTATATATTTTTAAAAGCCGCAGCCAGACTTCTGGATCTTGAAGATTGCTGAGCTGTGCACGCTTCGGTTCTTGTCTGTGACCCACTGCTTCTCAACCTTGGCTAAACTTCAGGATCACCCGGGAAGCTTCAAAAAATGCCCTCGCCAAAGCCACACTCCAGGTCAATTGAAGCAGAATCTCTTGGGGAGGGACCCAGACATCAGTATTTATGAAAGCTCCCTGTGGTCCCAGTGCACAGCCAGAGTTGAGAAGCGCCCTCCTTGCTCAGCGAGAGAAAGAAGGATACGGCTAGACAACGAATACATTTTTCTCGTAATGTAGGAGGGGATTGACTTGCCAACATTTACATTGAGAAGAAGCAAATAGCCAACCTGATAGGTCAGAATCAAGAAAGAAATTACTAGAAAGGGTGGGGCAGTGGAGTTGGTGCGTTATGGATCCTTATGGTGACTGTTTGAGCAACATAAAGGGTAAGTCTTGAAAATCACTCTCTTGCCGTTTCATTCTCTTTTTCCCCCTCTCTCCTCCTCTTACCCACCTTGCCTTTTATTTTCCTCAATATCTCCCTCCCCCCCCCCCTTCTCATTTTACAAAAGGGCTCTGAACTCCTAATAGGCATTGTAACCACTTACTCCCAATGTAGTAAGTTATTTTAGGAGTCCTGTACAAATGTTTTCCTGTACTGTTTCTCTGCCCCACCCCCACCCCCACCCCTACCCCAGTGGCATTCATCAGATTTTTTTAATTTTTTTAAAAAATTGAGTTTACTTCCCAGCACATCCCGTGTCTGAGCTCTCACGTGTGGGTGAGTGTGAGTGAGTGTATCCTCTCTAGGATTTCCTTTTGTCTCTTCCTGAACATTCTGAAAACCCTACTTTCCTGCCCACACATGCCTGTGCTTGCTCATCTGTTTTCCAGCATGCCCACCTCCTCTCTGAGGCCCTTTCTCTTGGTGGTTTTTTAATCTACCTTTGCTCATTCCCATGCAGGGAGCCCAATGAAGCAGAATTTCTGGGGAATGGGAGTGCAGGGGAATTTTCATTTTCTGGTGAAGTGACACTAGCTTGACAACTGCATTTGTTTTGATTTTTATTCTTGGCAGGGGGTGGGGGGTGATGATAACATTAGAAGCCCAGACTGGAAGATTCCTAGGGAATACCTGGATGAAAGCCCATTCAGTAAGACCTCACCAGAGGAACCCAAGGCAAGTGAGTAAGAGCACCAGCTTTAGCCCAGCCAGCGTGGCTCAGTGGTTGAGTGTCGGCCTATGAACCAGGAGGTCATGGTTTAATTCCAGGGTTGTAGGCTGGATCCCCAGTGTGGAGCATACAGGAGGCAGCCAATCAATGATTCTCTCTCATCATTGATGTCTCTCTCTCTCTCTCTCTCCCTTCCTCTCTGATCTCCCTCTCCTCCTCTCTCAGTCTCACACACACACACACACACACACACACACACACACACACACACGGTTTAAAGGCCACACTTCTCAGTTCTGGGCCCTGAATTCCCAGAGCACACACTTGATCTGGCCTACAGAGTGTTTGATCAACCAGGACCATTTGAATGTGAACTGACCTCTCCAATTCCCTCATCATGTCATATGCTCATGAACTCTTGCTGGTCTGGCCCCAAATACATTTCATTTTTTTAATGCCTGCATCTCTAGACCATCCTGTTTCTAAGGTCTGAGATCATGTCCCTGATTAATATGTCTACCTACTCACTAGACTAGTGGTTCTCAACCTTCCGAATGCCGCGACCCTTTAATACAGTTCCTCATGTTGTGGTGACCCCCAATTTCATTGTTACAAATTGAACATAATGAAAGCATAGTGATTAATCACAAAAACAATATGTAATTATATATGTGTTTTCTGATGGTCTTAGGCGACCCCTGTGAAAGGGCCGTTCGACCCCCAAAAGGGGTCACGACCCACAGGTTGAGAACTGCTGCCCTAGACTAACTATGTTAATTTTTTAAATGGAAGCCCAGACTTGGTGGGAGAAGGAGAAAACCCAGGAAGGTGGCCCACCTCCTGAGAGAAATGTCAAGTGTCTCATTTTCCTTCTTAATTAAAAATCCACTGTTAACTTGATTTTTTTTTCCTGTACCTAAATGAGATACTGCTCTCTCTCTCTCTTTTTTTTTTTTTTACGTGGGTCATGGGAGGGTTCTGATGAGGATCGTCCCACTTAAGTTCTGCCACATGTTCTTTGAGAAGCATGTGCTACCTTCAGGTCCTCTTGCTCATTAGCAAGAGGGGATTTTTAACTTAGAGTCCAGTTCTGTGGCAAGGAGGAGGGGGATGAAAAGAGAATTGATCTAAGTGAGCCAAAACCTAACTGGTCAGCGAGGCCGGAGCCCAGCCCAGTGGTTCAGACAGCCTCATGCTTTAGACTGTGTGGTAGAGTTTCTCATTCATGACACTTAGGCCAATGATTCCTGGTTGTGGGGGCTTCCCTTTGCATTGTAGGACATTTAGAGGGACCCTTGACCTCCACCCACTGGAGGCCAGTAGCTTCACCCCCACCCTCCATGTACAAAAATCAAAATGTTCCCAGATATCACCGATTGTTACTCGGATGGCAAATTTGCCCCTGGTTGAAAACCACTTTGTCATAGAAACTTAGCCCATTTAATGACCAAGAAAGAAATGTAAGTAAATCCCCAACAGTAATAGTTGCCTATACCTTGTACTCTCTGAGTCAGAAATCCTCTGGTTAGAGGTTGGGACGGGTAATTACCTGCTTCTGGAAGCCTGTGATAAGTCTCCTCTCTTGCCAGTGGTCCATATTGCCCAATTACCATAAGCCAAAGCAAACAAAGGCATGAGAATTTCAGGATTCGAACACTGTACCCATGTCATCCAACATGAATATGGTGATCCTGTTCCCTGTGACAGGCTAGTCTTAGGCTCTTTGCTGGTGAAGGAGAAAAAGGAACAACCATTCAAGGAAAGAGGACACGGGGTGCAGTGAAAAAGGTACCAAACTGAATATCAGGACCACCAATTACTAGCTGGGTGACTCTGCACAAAGTATTTAACCTCTCTAAACCTTAGTTCCTCAGGTAAAGATAAGGTTCCTGGAACACTCTCACATTTTGAAATCTACATAAGGCTCCCATACCAAGTCACCACTCAATGAATTCATTTCCTCCATCTCATTTATATCTCCAACTGAACCTTAAGGATATAGTAGCCAGGCCCTTGGCTTTGAGCAGAAAACCAAAGACATTTCGAATTTGTGTCCAATTGAGGAAGGCTAGAAGATGGTGCCCAGTGAGGAGTAAGAACATTGCCTTCTGGATCCCTGGGGAAAAAAATCAGAGTAGAGCATTTTTTTTCACATAAAATATATATTACCTAACCCTGAGGTGGAACTCATTAGTCAGGAGCATACTCTTAAAAGAATGCGTTGCCATCTGCTCACTCTTACCACCAGGGAGCTCTTACTCCCCGGTGGCAAGAGAGCCCAGATCTCCCAGCCTGCAAAGCTCCTGCCAGCTCATTAACTAATGCCTGAAAATGCCATCAGCCCACTCAGTCCTTTATACCTTAATTGTGACTAACTTATCAGGTCCCTTCCTCAGTACAAGTTTTAGCCTGGAAGAACAAAGTAGGGGAGTAATTAATGCTGCAGGGTTGTTATATAATGTGACCATTTGTGTGGTTATACATGTGGATATATATGTACATAGAGCAATATATATGTAAGTGTGTGGTTATATCTAAGTCATGGCATGCGCGTCTGCGTGTGTGTATGTGTGTGTGTATATCCCTCAACTTTTGTCAAAATATATTTGAGGAGCCTGTTTCATAGTCATATTCATGCTATTTGACATTTCATCCAATGGCAAACCCGAGTCAGCCAGCATAACCACCTGTCCAGAGGTGAAAAGTGGGCTTATTTTGACTACCTCAAGTCATTGGAGACCCATTGTCCAAAGCAGATAGAAAGCCTGGTCTTTCAGTAAAAGTTCTCTGTGAGAAGTGCATGCTTTTCATTTTGCCAAGATGGGTGATCCACCAGTGCCCTCTTCCACGTGGCAGACAGAATGGGCACCCAACTTGCTGGCAATCGATTCATATAACCCCGGAACACAGGCGGCCCCGGAGCCCTCCAGTGATCTGTGTGCAGTTGCTCAGGAAACTTGAGAGGACTAGCAAGTGGTGTTTGCCCCTCTGATCACTGACACATCCGCACAAATGTGTTGTTGATGCCAAGTCATCCCAAATGTCAGCCTTCCTGCAGGCGGGGAGGCAAGGTAAGTCACACCTGGAGGAGCTTGGGAGAATCTAAAAAATGGATTAAAGCGATTTCTGATTCCCGGAATAACCTTTTCTTTGCGATGGCAACTTTTTTGTCCTAGGGGCCTGGTATGGGAGTGGAACAGCTGGTGTCAAGGATCAGGGCTGAAGCCTGCGTGTCAGGGGTGTCTTTCCTCTGAGCGAGGCCACCAGATGGGTTGCATTTAACTTGCTCCCTCTGACTCAACCTAAAACACCACCAGGGCTAAGACTGGGGTGAGAGTGTCCTTTGTCATTTGAAGAGACTTTTTTTCTATATAAATATTTGAAACACCTCTACACTCTGGCTGAACTTTAATAAGCTGGGAAGGTACTGCAGATGGAGGGTTAATTCATCATGATTCCCCAGGAGATAAGTGAACTGTGGCCTTCAATCCTTTTCAGATGGCACAGGATAATGAGATAATGTGGGAAGAACCGAAAAAGAGGTGCTACACCTTTAAAAATGAGATTCTCTTTTAAATGCTCAGTAGTTTGCTTAGAGGGGTCAGAGCAAGTTTCTTGAAGCTGAAAGATTAATTAATTTAAGAAAGAAAAGATTTCAAGTGTCACAGAACCTTAGTTAAAACTACAGATTTCCCTTATTCTCGCCTTCTCCTTCCCCCTTGCCATTCTCTGAACCCAGAGGCACGGGGGCATGAAATAATGAGAGCTAAATACCTCCATTTGCGTGGGAAATGTATTGACCTGCCTACAAAGACACACAATGCAGACATACAGATGCACACAGGCCAAGTGAGAACACAGCGTTCTGGGCCATCATCCCTTCTCCAGGTCTCAGGTTGCAGATTTCTCTTTATAGTGGTCATTCATTATATTTACATGGACTTAAGATCTTCTATGTATGTGGTAAACTAGTCCTATGGTCGGGGGAGGGTGCAGCAGCAGAAAAAAAAAACTCGATTTTCTTCTCACTCTTTTCTCGGGGCCACATTGAAAAAAGAAGAAAGAAAGCAAGCCTTGGGGATAGGCGATAAAACTCTGCAGTTTCCAATATCCCCATTTCTAGTGGGCAGGGGAACCTGTGGTTCCGATGTTTGCCAGAAGGGCTTTGCTTCTAGAAGAGTTCCCTGTAAGCACACCAGCACAGCCCTTAATGCACCAAATCAGAGCAGCTTTTGGCACTGAAATCCAGTAGTTTTCCTATGAGGAGGTTAAATCAATAGAATCCTAGATTTCTTTCAATTGCCAGAATTTGGGGATTTTTTTCTCTCCAAAAAAAAACGTATGTCTTCTTCTGGAGAGGCCTCATTAGTGGAGTTTAAGATGGGAGACACATCCCCAAGAGATCCGTGTCCCTGCTACCCCCGCTTCCTCCCCCACCCCCATTACATGCTCTTTAAAACAGCAGCCCCAAATGATTGTGCTCAAACCAAAGCCAGACCCCCTCCTCAAAGTTCTCAAACAAGGCACCTCTCTTCTAGGACACCGCGTCTAAATGGTGTGACATAATGTCATGTTTTAATTACAAGCAAAGCAAGATGAAGTTTCCTAAGTTGGTCTGGGTATGGAGTGGGGGAGGGGGGCGGCTGTCCCCCAAGGCTTAACATTTTCAGAGAAATTTGTAGATGATTTCTCTTGAAAGGGCCTCTTAGAAGCAGTATTGTTAAGCATATGGCTTTCTCTGCAGGCAGAACAGAAATCTACTACCAATCCACAGTTTAAGTAAATCTCAGAGTGATGCCGGTCTGCATTTCAAACAGCTCATTGTGCCTCTGTAGGTAGGGGCTGGTGGCATTTGCATTTTGGGGAAATGGTGGGGTTGGTCTTTCCAACCCTCTTCCTGCTGTGTGGACTTATCTCTTTAAAAAAGAGAGAGAGAGAGAGAGAAGGGAAACAGAAAAAATGCTAGTCTACAGGCTCCTTCAGAGGGGGGAGCCACCTGAGTTTGAGAAAGACTTCTGGACATGGACAACATCGGTTCCGTGTTCGCCATCTGCCCTCCATGACCGTTTATTTCAGTCATACATTGGCTTAAATTGTTAGCCAGTGAAAGACGCCTCCCATCCAACACACGCACTCCTCCTCCGCCTCCTTCCCCACACCCCCACCAAGCGATACCCTTCAATATCCAACCTAAATCTCAACATTGGTCCTGGAAACCTAAGAAGGTGGGAAGGGGCCGTCATTGGTCCCAACAAGGAAAAAAGTGAAACAACACAGGGAAAGCAAGCATCACACAGAAAGGCTATCTGAGGAGAGGGAGCTTCTGTCCTGGATTAACAAATGAACCCCATCTCGGTAAAGGATTCCAATGGTGACCTTCCCCCCGCCTCCACCCCTCCCCACCCCACACACATCACTTCTGCATCCTGTCTGCCCCTGACCCCTCCTGCTGCCAAGCATTGCTCATCCTGAGACAGGATTTTTCTGACTGTTCCCCACAGCAACTAGGAGGGTGCTGTCCCCGCTGAGAGCCTACGCCCGCTGCAATCTTAGCAATGCGCTCCAGAGAGCACAGCTCGCATCAGCAGACACTTGAATTGTCTCATTCCCCTCAGTCAGACCACAGAGAGCAAGAGCTGAGAGCCTGGCTCTCTCAGAGAAAAGAGTAAGGAAAAGGGCACAAATGCTACTACGTCTGATGACTCAAAGGCATAGGAGAGATAAAAACCGGTGGCGTTTGGGGCTGAGATTTTGAATTGATTTGGAAGATGGTTATATTAGTGCAAAAAATAAAAAGGTTTCTCGTTAACAGGACAAACTGGCTGGCACTGCCTTCTAAAAGCCATTTGCAGTGATCTCTGCCTTAAAGGCCGAGCAGTGACATGCAGCCCTCAGTCACCTTTCTCTGGCTTTAAAGTGGCTGGATTGCATTGCACACCCTAAAAATAATATAAAGGGTATGGCTTTTTTTTTAAGTCCTTAGTCATGTGGAGAAAAGCAACTTGATAAGCTCTGTTTGTCTTTCTTCATATTGCAAATTGAGTCTGACCACTTTGCTTCGAATGTATGGATCTTCCCTCTGGCCCCTAGCCATCCCTCTCCCCCCTGTCTCCCTCCCCTCCCCCCAGAGAAGGAAATTGTAACTGTTGCTTCTCCTTTAACACAGGTAACAATTCATTTAGGTTACTCCAGTCTGTAAAAACTGTAAATGCTATTTTATTTTTTAAACATTTACCAAAAAAAAAAAAAAAAAATGATTA
>NW_006283139.1:528819-529744 GCF_000327345.1 Myotis davidii
TCATGTGGAGAAGCAACTTGATAAGCTCTGTTTGTCTTTCTTCATATTGCAAATTGAGTCTGACCACTTTGCTTCGAATGTATGGATCTTCCCTTCGGCCCCTAGCCATCCCTCTCCCCCCTGTCTCCCTCCCCTCCCCCCCAGAGAAGGAAATTGTAACTGTTGCTTCTCCTTTAACACAGGTAACAATTCATTTAGGTTACTCCAGTCTGTAAAAACTGTAAATGCTATTTTATTTTTTAAACATTTACCAAAAAAAAAAAAAAATCAATGATTGGTACCTTTTTACACTCTCAGATTCCTGAATATGGACAGATCTTCAAAGGGAGGAAGGAGTTCTCATATGAAATTTAAGATAGACTGTCCTGAAGGTTGTGGGGTGGGGTTTTTTTGTTGTGTTTTATTTCATTTTTGTTTTTTTTTAAGACACAATAAAGCTAAAATGTCAAGTCTCTGGGAGCGATCCCCTTACAGTTTCAGTCCAGGAGCGGATCAGAGCTTAGACAAGGAGACCCCAGCCCGGCCACCCAGGCCTATTTGGTAGCGCACAGGTTGAGAACCAGGGGGACAATCACACCTCGCATTCCCTCGCGGGCTGCTGGTGGCAGGTACAGGAGCCATACTCATTGATGATCACCAGGGCCCCCTCGATGTGGTTGGGTTTGTAATCAACGTAGTATTCCTGGGCAGACATGGCAGCCATCTGATGCATGGTCTGTTTCTGCTTTTGCTTCCTGCGCTGCGTGACAAAGCACTGTCTGAGCTGCCTGAGGCTCGCAGGGAAACACTTCCAGGAGACGTAGAGCACCAGGACCACGATAAGGAAGGAGAAAATGAGGGCCATGGTGCCGGTGACCACCTTGTGGATCTGCACGGCGTTCTCCGCGTGTTCGCCGCCAGGGAGAGCCACCGTGGCCGGCTCCTG
>NW_006283139.1:529765-531745 GCF_000327345.1 Myotis davidii
AGTGAGGGTGTGGCCGAGCCGGCGGGGGCGCCCAGGTCGCTGCGGTTGGTGAAGGCCGAGAGCAGGTGGTCGCTGGTGGGCTCGGCGCCGTCGTCGCACAGATGGAAGGCGTACACGGCGTCCAGGACGTCCTCGCCCTGCGCGTACTCGGGGCTGGCGCACTGCAAGTTGCCATCGTAGCGCCCCTGGAAGTTGCTGAGCCACGAGGCCAGGGCGCACACGTTGCGCCCGCAGTCCCAGAGGTTCCCGGCCAGGGTGATGCTGGTCAGTGACTTCCAGGAGTTGAGGATGCGGGGCTCGACGTAGGTGAGGCGGTTGGAGTCCAGCTGCAGGGACTGCAGGTGCGGCACCGTCTCAAACACATGGGGCTCCATGTACTCGATCTCGTTCCCAGACAGGTCCATCTTCTCCAGGTTCCAAACCCAGTCCAGCGAGCTGACCACGATGGCCACCTTGTTCCTCCGCAGGCAGAGGGAGTGCAGGGACAGGAGGCGCGGGAAGTGGGCGAAGTTCACCTTGACCAAGTCGTTGTGCTCCAGGTGCAGCTCGGTGAGCTTGAACAAGCCGGCGAAGGAGTTGCGCGCCAGGCTCTTGAGCTGATTGTATCCGATGTCCAGAAACTTGAGGCTGCGGCAGTCCTGGAAGATGCGCACGGGCACGAACTGGAGGGCGTTGGACCGCATGTGCAGCGTGGTGAGCTTCCGCAGCCCGTGGAAGAGGTCGGGCGCCAGCGCCTGCAGCTTGTTGTAGGAGAGGTCCACGCTGCGCAGGTTGGGCATGGGCCGGAAGGTGGTGTTGGCCAGTTGGGTGATCTGGTTGGAACTCAGCGTGAGTTCCTTCACTCGGCGCAGCTTCTGAAAGGCGTCCCCTTGCACCGAGCAGATGTGATTGTGATCCAGATAGAGCCACGTGAGCTGCATTAACCCCGTGAACTGGCCGGCGCGCAGCTCCGAGAGGCTGTTGTAGCGCAGGGACAAGCCCAGCAGGCCGGACAGGTTGTGGGGCGCCTCGGTGAGGTTGAGCGCCTCGCAGTACAGCAGCCGCCCCTCGCACCGGCACAGCTGCGGGCACCCGCTGGGGGCGGCGGGCAGCATCTGAAAGCAGGCCCCCAGCAGACACCAGACCACCCCCGAGGGCCTCCTCAGCAGCCAGTGTAGACAGAGACCGAGCAGCAGGAAATCCATTAGCGAGAATCTTTCCACAGAGGCTGGAGAATGTCCATTGGAAGCGCTCGGTCAGAAATCTACATCATATTTTATTCCGAGGGAGAGGGAGCGGGGGGGAGGGGGAGAAAAGGGCAAAAAAAAAATCAAATAAATATATTGAAATAAAGAAGGACCCCCCCTCCCCAGAGCCGCACGTTCACCTCTAAGCATGCAGAAAGCTGGGCAGCATACAAAGTTCACAGCCACGGAAAGATCAAAGGGATGGTGATGTGGTCCATGTTAGATGCTGCAGCAAAGAAAAGGGAGGGAAAAAAAAATCTTCGGGAAAGAATTTAATTAAAAAGTGTCTTACCCACCCTTTTCCAGAGAGTGACAACCTCCATTCAGCTGCTCCCTTTGTATGCAGGCTAATTATATGCAGGGCGAGAGAAGACCCCTCTGTGTATCCGAGGCAGCCCCGCTCCGCGGCCAGCGGATCTGGCAGGCGCACAATGTCTCACTTTGCTGCTCGGCTCGGCTCGGGGCCGCAAGGGCGGCTGGCGAGGCGGGGAGGCGACTTCTAGGACCCGCAAGTTTCCCAACTACGTGCCGGGGCCGGGCTTCGCCTTCCCACCGCCGTCCTTTCCCTCTGCAGTTCGGGCTGTGACGCGGCGGGGGGAAAGCACTCCAAACTCGGGGCTCGCGGCTCCCCAGGATCTGACAGTCTGGTTAATGTCCGTCATTGGAAAGGACCACTGACCGGCGCCACCTCGTAGTCCGTGGAGACAGCCTGCCATTCGCGCCCCGGGCGGCTGCGGAGAGCGGGCTCGCTCAT